>NW_026902153.1:0-88916 GCF_033783945.1 Neopsephotus bourkii | reverse complement strand
TACTCACTGTGCTGCTGGGCGGCATGGAGCCAGCACCTGAGAAGTTCCATTCAAATGGAGTTTTAGGTATGAAATCGAGGAGCGACAGCAATGATGGTGGCACCGCTGCAAAGCTCACTGTGTGCTGAACATTCCCAGCTCCAGATTTCCCTTCTGGCTCTTTGGCTCTGGCAGCAGAGGCCAGACGTTCTCTCTCTACTCACTGTGCTGCTGGGAAGCGTATAGGACTACCGGAGAGGTTCAATTCAAATGGACTTTTAGGTATGAAATCGAGTATCGACTGCAATGAGGGTGGCACCGTTGCAAAGCTGACTGTGTGCTGAACATTCCCAGCACCAATATTTCCTTGTGGCTCTTCGGCTTAGAGAGCAGAACCCAGATGTTCTTGCTCTACACACTGTGCTGCTGGGCGGCCTGGAGCCACCACCGAAGAATTTCCATTCAAATGCACTTTTAGGTATGAAATCGAGGAGCGACAGCAATGATGGTGGCACCGTTGCAAAGCTGACTGTGTGCTGAACATTCCCAGCACCAAGATTTCCTTGTGGCTCTTCGGCTCGGAGAGCAGAGGCCAAACGTTCATTCTCTACTCAGTGTGCTGCTGGGCAGCCTGGAGCCACAAATGGAGAGGCTACATTCAAATGGGCTTCTAGGTATGAAATCGAGGAGCGACAGCAAGGAGGGTGTCACCGTTGCAAAGCTGACTGTGTGCTGAACATTCCCAGCACCAGATTTCCCTCCAGGCTCTTTGGCTGTGGAAGCAGACGCCAGACATTCGTGCTCTCCTCACTATGCTCTCGGGCATCCTGGAACGACCACTGGAGAATTTCCATTCAAAGGGAATTTTAGGTATGAAATCGAGGAGTGACAGCAATGATGGTGGAACCACTGCAAGGCTGAATGCGTGCTTTACATTCCCAGCACCCGATTTTCTGCCTGGCTCTTCAGCTGTGGGATCAGAGGCCAGACTTTCGTGCTCTACTCACTGTGTTGCTGGGCTCGCTGGAGCCACCACCGGAGAAGTTCCATTCAAATGGACATTTAGGTATGAAATCGAGGAGCGACAGCAATGATGGGGGAACAACTGCAAAGCTGACTGCGTGCTGAACATTCCCAGCACCAGATTTCCATCGTGGCTCTTTGGCTCTGGGAGCAGAGGCTAGACATTCTCTGTCTACACACTGTGCTGCTGGGAAGCCTGGAGGACTACCGGAGAGGTTCCATTCAAATGGACTTTTAGGTATGAAATCGAGTAGCGACAGCAATGAGGGTGGCACCGTTGCAAAGCTGACTGTGTGCTGAACATTCCCAGCACCAGATTTCCCTCCTGCCTCTTCGGCTGTGGGATCAGAGGCCAGACATTCGTGCTCTACTCATTGTGCTGCTGGGCGGCCTGGAGCCACCACCTGAGAATTTCCATTCAAAGGGAATTTTTGGTATGAAATTGAGGAGCGACAGCAATGAGGGTGGCTGTGTTGCCAAGCTGACTGTGTGCTGAACATTCCCAACACCAAATTTCACTCGTGGCTCTTCGGCTGTGGGAGAAGAAGCCAGACATTCGTGCTCAACTCACTATGCTGGTGGGCGGCCTGGAGCCACCACCAGAGAAGTTCCATTCAAATGGACATTTAGTTATGAAATCGAGGAGCATCAGCAATGATGGTGGCACCCTAGCAAAGCTGAATGTGTGCTGAACATTCCCAGGACAAATATTTCCTTGTGGCTCTTCGGCTCGGAGAGCAGAGGCCAAACGTTCGTGCTCTACTCACTGTGCTGGTGGGCGGCCTAGAGCCACCACTTGAGAAGTTCCATTCAAATGGACATTTAGGAATGAATTCGAGGAACGACAGCAATGAGGGTGGCACCGTTGCAAGGCTGATTGTGGGCTGAACATTCCCAGCACCAGATTTCCCTCCTGGCTCTTCGGCTGTGGGAGCAGAGGCCAGACATTCGTGCTCTACTCACTCTGCTCTTGGGTATCCTGGAGCCACCACCGAAAAATTTCCATTCTAATGGAATTTTAGGTATGAAATCGAGTAGCGACAGCAATGAGGGTGGCACCGTTGCAAAGCTGACTGTGTGCTGAACATTCCCAGCACCAGATTTCCCTCCTGTCTCTTCGGCTGTGGGATCAGAGGCCAGACATTCGTGCTCTATTCACTGTGCTGCTGGGTGGCCTGGAGCCACCACTGGAGAAATTCCATTCAAATGGACTTTTGGGTATGAAATCAAGGAGCGACAGCTATGATGGTGGCACTGTTGCAAAGCTGACTCTATACTGAACATTCCCAGCACAAATATTTCCTCGTGGCTCTTCGGCTCGGAGAGCAGAGACCAAACGTTCGTGTTCTACTCACTGTGCTGGTGGGCGGCCTAGAGCCACCACTTGAGAAGTTCCATTCAAATGGACATTTAGGAATGAATTCGAGGAACGACAGCAATGAGGGTGGCACCGTTGCAAGGCTGATTGTGGGCTATACATTCCCAGCACCAGATTTCCCTCCTGGCTCATCGGCTGTGGGAGCAGAGGCCAGACATTCGTGCTCTACTCACTCTGCTCTTGGGTATCCTGGAGCCACCACCGAAAAATTTCCATTCTAATGGAATTTTAGGTATGAAATCGAGTAGCGACAGCAATGAGGGTGGCACCGTTGCAAAGCTGACTGTGTGCTGAACATTCCCAGCACCAGATTTCCCTCCTGTCTCTTCGGCTGTGGGATCAGAGGCCAGACATTCGTGCTCTATTCACTGTGCTGCTGGGCGGCCTGGAGCCACCACTGGAGAAATTCCATTCAAATGGACTTTTGGGTATGAAATCAAGGAGCGACAGGTATGATGGTGGCACTGTTGCAAAGCTGACTGTATACTGAACATTCCCAGCAGAAATATTTCCTCGTGGCTCTTCGGCTCGGAGAGCAGAGACCAAACGTTCGTGTTCTACTCACTGAGGTCTCGGGAAGCCTGGAGGACTTCCGGAGAAGTTTCATTCAAATGGACTTTATGTATGAAACCGAGGAGCGACAGCAATGATTTTGGCACCACTACAAAGCTGACTGCGTGCTGAGCATTCCCAGCACCATATATCCCTCCTGGCTCTTCGGCTCTGGGAGCAGAGGCCAGACGTTCTCTCTCTACTCGCTGTACTGCTGGGAAGCCTGGAGGAGTACCAGAGAGGTTTCATTCAAATGGACATTTAGGTATGAAATCGAGTAGCGACAGCAATGAGGGTGGCACCATTGCAAAGCTGACTGTGTGCTGAACATTCCCAGCACCAGATTTCCCTCCTGGCTCTTCGGCTGTGGGATCAGAGGCCAGACATTCGTGCTCTACTCATTGTGCTGCTGGGCGGCCTGGAGCCACCACCTGGGAATTTCCATTCAAAGGGAATTTTTGGTATGAAATTGAGGAGCGACAGCAATGAGGGTGGCTGTGTTGCCAAGCTGACTGTGTGCTGAACATTCCCAGCACCAAATTTCACTCGTGGCTCTTCGGCTGTGGGAGAAGAAGCCAGACATTCGTGCTCTACTCACTATGCTGGTGGGCGGCCTGGAGCCACCACCAGAGAAGTTCCATTCAAATGGACATTTAGTAATGAAATCGAGGAGCATCAGCAATGATGGTGGCACCCTAGCAAAGCTGACTGTGTGCTGAACATTCCTAGCACCAATATTTCCTTGTAGCTCTTCGGCTCGGAGAGCAGAGGCCAAACGTACGTGCTCTACTCACTGTGCTGTTGGGCGGCCTGGAGCCACCACCGGAGAAGTTTCATTCAAAGGGAAATTTAGGTATGAAATCGAGTAGCGACAGCAATGAGGGTGGCACCATTGCAAAGCTGACTGTGTGCTGAACATTCCCAGCACCAGATTTCCCTCCTGCCTCTTCGGCTGTGGGATCATAGGCCAGACATTCGTGCTCTACTCATTGTGCTGCTGGGCGGTCTGGAGCCACCACCTGAGAAGTTCCATTCAAATGGATTTTAGGTATGAAATCGAGGAGCGACAGTAATAAGGGTGGCACCGTTGCAAAGCTGACTGTGTGCTGAACATTCCCAGCACCAATATTTACTGGTGGCTCTTCGGCTCGGAGAGCAGAGGCCAATCGTTCGTTCTCTACTTACTGCGCATGTGGGTGGCCTGAAGCCGCCACCGGAGAAGTTCCATTCAAATGGATTTTTAGGTATGAAAACGAGGAGTGACAGCAATGATGGGGAACCACTGCAAACCTGACTGCATGCTGAACATTCCCAGGGCCAGATTTCCCTCCTTGCTCTTTGGCTGTGGGATCAGAGGGCAGACATTCTCTCTCTACACACTGTGCTGCTCGGAAGCCTGGAGGACTACTGGAGAGGTTCCATTCAAATGGACTTATAGGCATGAAATCGAGTAGCGACAACAATGAGGGTGGCACCGTTGCAAAGCTGACTCTGTGCTGAACATTCCCAGCACCAGATTTCGCTCCTGGCTCTTTGGCTCTGGGAGCAGAGGCCAGACATTCGTGCTCTACTCAATGTGCTCTCGGGCATCCTGGAGCCACCACTGGAGAATTTCCATTGAAAGGGAATTTTAGGTATGAAATCGAGGAGCGACAGCAATGAGGATGGCACTCTTGCAAAGCTGACTGTTTGCTGAACATTCCAAGCACCAGATTTCCCTCGTGGCTCCTCGGCTGTGGGCTCAGAGGCCAGACATTCGTGCTCTACTCCCTGTGCTGCTGGGCAGCCTGGAGCCACCACTGGAGAAGTTCCATTCAAATGGACTTTTAGGTATGAAATAGAGGAGCTACAGCAATGATGGTGGCCCCGATGCAAGACTGACTGTGTGCTGAACATTCCCAGCACCAGATTTCCCTCCTGGCTCTTCAGCTGTGGGATGATAGAGTCAGAAAAGAGTGAAGTTTTTAAGATAAATAATCATATAAAATGGTAGGAACGATTGTGTTTAAGAGGTTTATAAATCAATAGTGTGATTTTGTAGAGTAGAAAGAGCTATAATTTTGCAGTTCTGTCTGCAGTCTGGTATCGTGGTTAGCCTTTAACCAGTGATACAATGGTAGTCTTGGTAGCAAGAGCTTATATGACCATATATGGTGAAGGGTGTATGGGTGAATTTAGAAAGATATATTGTGAAATTCTATCCAATCAGAACCTAGAAATTAACAGAGGTAGCCAAGGGAAAATAGAACAATGCTGGCGTCCACATAATGGCTGGGATATGTCCAGAGGACAAAAAGGTGAAAAGAACAAGCCGAGGAAGACTTCTTACTTCATCCGAGGAAGACTCCTTACTTCATCAGGACGACCACCAGAGGGGGGCTGTGCAAGCGCAGAAGAGGCTGATGTCATAATAGACTGATGTGGCAATCCTTAATGCATATGTATTGGTGAATGATGCAATCTATGTTGAATATGTATAAATTGCGAACGCGATGTGAGGAGACCGAAGCCAGATTTGGGCACGTGCCCCTGGTTTCCCAGCGCTGCAATAAAGCACCTCATATAACAATTCCGGTGGTTATGTGTCAGTCCTCACGCTAACATTTTGGCGACCCAGATGGGACCTCGCGGGCATTGCCGAGGCGGATTGCGTTTCAGTCCTGCTCCAGCCGACACCGAGAGATTCTCGGGGAGCCATCGACCGTGACCGACCTCCGCTGCTCACGACGGACCTCTGATATGATAAGGAAAGGTGCTTTTTCTTTTTTTCTGACTCGGTCACAGTGCCGATTTTTTAAAGTATGGTTTGGTAATTATGGTACCGAATTTTTGTATGGTTTGGTAATTAAGGTACCGAATTTTCGTATGGCTTGGTAATTATGGTACCGAATTTTGGTAAAGTGTAAGGGTATAGACTTCTGATAAGCTTGGCTGTAGGCGAAGCCTGCTTGGTTTGGTGAAACTCTGGCTTCAAAAAGTCTACCAGAGAGATGCGGTGAAAGCTGCATCTGGCCTCGTGAAGTCTGATTTGGTAAAGCCTGCCTGTTAGACGCGGCGAAAGCTGCGCTTGGTTGGGGCTAGGGAGCTCCCGGGGTAAAAGCCTAGGCGCCGTCCGTTAGACAGTAGCGAAAGCTCTGCAGGTTCGGCAGAAGTGGTATTGGTATTGGTATTGGTATTTGTGCTGCGGGATCAGCATCTGTCTGTCTAAATGTTGTAACTTAGTGGCGAGTGTATGGTGTGTGTGGAGTAGAGAAAAAAAAGGAGAAAAAAGAAAAAGAGCAAAAGAGGAAAAAGAAAAAAAGGGAAAAAAAAAAAAAGGAAAAACAAAAGGAAAAAGGAAAGAAAAAAAAGAAAAAGAAAAAAAAAGAAAAAGAGGAAAGAAAAAAGGAAAAAGAGAAAAAGAGAAAAAAAAAAAAAAATGCTGTCGGTTCCCAAGTCCTCTCCCTTAGGCTGTATTTTAAGCCATTGGAAGGAGGGTGGATTTGGGCAGAGTATGCTGAAAAGCAAATTAATTAATTATTGTAATGTATGGTGGACACAGTATGAACTGGGGGATCAGGAGAAATGGCCTGAAAAATGGAACTTAACAGTATAATACTATACTGCAGTTGATGTTATAACAGGAAAGAAAATGGGACAAGGTGTTATATATAATTCTTTTCTTTAAGAAATAATGATGAGTGGCAAAAATCTTGTGAAATAATGGGTGCAAAGGTAAATGTTAATGAACAGTGTAAGGAATGTGTTACTGAGAAAATGTATGAAGTGCCTTGTTTTAGACAATAGCTTACAACACCGGAGGGATATTGAAAGTTTGAATTTGGCAGCCGCTCCGTCAGCCCCGCCAGCATTAAATGAAGAAAGGGGGGGGAGAAGATGAGTGATAGTGATCTCGAGAGTCTGGATAGTTGCGAGTGCAAAAGAGATCAGAAAGCAAGCCTCCCTATTACCCCAGTCTCGCATAGAACTCGCCAGAGGGGAAATAAAAAGAAAAGTGCAGGCTCAGACGTCCAGAGGAGTGCTTGCGCCTTTAAGACAGAAGGACCGGTGTGCATTAAAGTACCCTTCTCACCTGGAGATTTATTTACCTGAAAACAATCAGCAGCAGAATTTGTTGGCAGCAACCCAGGGGAGAGAACAGCATCTCTCTAACCCTAGAGGAAGAGGATTTTGTAATCCAAAAGTGGGAATGAATGTACACAGGTTAGGATATAATCAATGTGCATACTGCAAACAGGAAGGACACTGGAAAAATGAATGTCCATTTAGGGGAGGACAATTTATGTCTCCAGGGAATTCTTTTATGGGATCTGATGCAGCTAAGGCGATGGTGCTAGGAGAGTTTGATAACCAAAGCTGACTAGACAGGGCGAGAAGTGAAGAGCCCCTTGTGAAAATCCAATTGGGAGAGAAAGAAGTGAAACTTTTAATAGACACAGGGGCTACCTATTCAGTTTTAAATGATTTACATGGAAGATTAGGGGAAAGAACTACAACAATTGTGGGAGCCACAGGGAAGGAGGAAATACGACCATTCTTGCAGCCCCTGGATCTGCGACTTAGAGGAAAGGAATTAACACACAAATTTCTATATGTACCTGAATGCCCCATTCCCTTTTAGGATGGGACTTATTGGCCAAATTGGATGCAGTGATTATTTTTGAAAATGGTGAATATAGATTAGTATGGGATCTGAGGGTAATAAATGAGAAATCAATTACAGTTCTTTTGCATTTGGTGTGAACCTATAACCTCGTTGGAACAGTTGTTGTGGATCAAATATTATTGTCATAATAGCTGATGAGAAATATACCTCTGACCTTCCAGAGAGGGCAAGACCGGACGGAATCAGTGCTGCAGCTGGAAGGGTCTGCCAAGGGCTGCAACCCCTGGGGCTGTGACCGCTGAGCACTATGATCCTGACCGGACCTCTTTTGGCGATGGTTCTGTTTGGGCCCGTATAGGCAAAAGTCGCGGCTGATAAAAACGACGACTGTAATGAATGCATTACCACAACTAGGCGAGGGAGAGTAACCTCTCAAATACTAGTTTATCACACCATGTATGAATGTAAAGGAACCTTTGCAAAGAAAGAAAAACAAATTGGTTTAAAACAGAACTGGGACACAATTTTGTCAATGAGCATTTTGCAGAAATTTCAATATATCGGAAATACATCTTGGTGCCTTAAATGGACAGGAAAGCAAAACGTAGCAGAGAATATAGACATCGATGATTTGCTATCTATAAATAGAGTTAGTCAGAATGTTATTAAAGACGTTCCTTGGTGGAATTGTACTAAAGTTTTAGATTGTGATACGGACCCTGAGGAAATTACAATACCTCCAATTAAAATTGCTTTAATGGCAGGATGTGCATGCCGGGGACTAAAAATTGGAGAAAAAGGAATACAGGTCCCTATTAGCAATGAGGATTGTAAATATTCTACGGTGCGTAGTATAGGACATTTTGTTTGGGCAGCAAGTGATGGAACCTGGACTACTCACCTACCCATAGAAGGCCCAGTTAACAAAAATCACCCTGGGATTACCAACTCTTTGTCCAATTTGGAAAAAGTCACCAGTCAAAGACAAATTAGAAACCCTGCAAATTCGAACAAAAAGAAATGTAGATGATGATGATGATGATGACAAATGGCAGGAGCCCTCCGCAGGAGTTAAAATAGGGTGGGTTTTTGAATCTTTATTTGCACAAATAGCAGCATATCGAAATAGAGAAATGATTGACAGGCTGATTGGCCAAACAAAAAGATTAGCCAGGGTGACAAAGAAAGGATTCAGAGATTTAAATTTGCAATTACAAGCAACAACTTTGCAGAACAGAATGGCATTAGACCTGTTGTTACTTAAGGAACATGGTGTTTGTGGATATTTGAAAGGTAGAATAGATCATTGTTGTGTTCATATTCCTAATGTAACTGCAAACATAGAATATGATATTTCCCAGTTGACCAAAGTGGAACAAGAAGCGGAAAGAGAAAGGAAATATATTGAACAAAATTGGATTGGGGCACTCTTTGATAGTTTGGGCCTTCACCTTACTGGATGGATCCGTTCCCTCTTGCAAACTGTAGTCGTAATGATGATCGTGTTTTTAATGTTATATCTGATGTATTTTTGTATTCGAAAGGAAATAGCCCGGAGCAATGCATGGACCCATCGAATTATAGGAGCAGTAACTAAAGAACATCCAAAATCTCCCACACCTCCTCCTATTTATCAGGAAACAGCTACCTAAGGGAATGAAAATACTTAACTTAAATTGAGTGAAGTATTTTCAAAGGGGGGAACTGTTAGAAAAGAGTGAAGTTTTTAAGATAAATAATCATATAAAATGGTAGGAATGATTATGTTTAAGAGGTTTATAAATCAATAGTGTGATTTTGTAGATTAGAAAGAGCTATAATTTTTGCAGTCCGGTATCGTGGTTAACCTGTAACCAGTGATACAATAGTAGTCTTGGTAGCAAGAGGTAATATAACCTGTAACCAGTGATACAATAGTAGTCTTGGTAGCAAGAACTTATATAACCATAAATGGTGAAGGGTGGATGGGTGAATTTAGAGAGATATATTGTGAAATTCTATCCAAGCAGAACCTAGAAATTACCAGAGGTAGTCAAGGGAAAATAGAACAATGCTGGTGTCCACATAATGGCTGGGATATGTCCAGAGGACAAAAAGGTGAAAAGAACAAACCGAGGAAGACTCCTTACTTCATCAGGACGACCACCAGAGGGGGGCTGCGCAAGCACAGAAGAGGCTGATGTCATAATAGATTGATGTGGCAATCCTTAATGCATATGTATTAGTTAATGATGTAATCTGTATCGAATATGTATTAGTTATGTAAACTTTAGTGTATAAATTGCGAACGCGATGTGACGAGGTCAAAGCCAGATTTGGGCGCGTGCCCCTGGTTTCCCAGCGCTGCAATAAAGCACCTCATATAACCATTCCGGTGGTTATGTGTCAGTTCCTTCGCTAACAATAGGCCAGACATTCTCTCTCTACACACTGTGCTGCTGGGAAGCCTGGAGGAATACCGGAGAGGTTGCATACAAATGGACTTATAGGAATGAAATCGAGTAGTGACAGCAATGAGGGTGGCGCCGTTGCAAAGCTGACTGTGTGCTGAACATTCCCAGCACCAGATTTCCCTCCTGGCTCTTCGGCTCTGAGATCAGAGGCCAGACATTCGTGGTCTACTCACTGCGCAGGTGGGAGGCCTGGAGCCACTACATGAGATGTTCCATTCAAATGGAATTTTAGGTATGAAATCGAATACCGACAGCAATGAGGGTGGCACCATTGCAAAGCTGACTGTGTGCTGAACATTCGCAGCACCAGATTTCCCTCGTGGCAGTTCGGATCTGGGAGCAGAGGCCAGACATTCTCTCTCTACACACTGTGCTGCTGGGAAGCCTGGAGGACTACCGAAGAGGTTCCATTCAAGTGGACTTATAGGAATGAAATCGAGTAGCGACAGCAATGAGGGCGGCACCGTTACAAAGCTGACTGTGTGCTGAACATTCCCAGCAACAGATTTCCCTCCTGTCTCTTCGGCTCTGGGAGCAGAGGCCAGACGTTCGTGCTCTACTCACTGTGCTCTCGGGCATCCTGGAGCCACCACTGGAGAATTTCCATTCAAGGGGAAATTTAGGTATGAAATTGAGGAGCAACAGCAATGACGATGGCACCATTGCAAAGCTGACTGTGTGCTGAACATTCCCAGCACCAAATTTCCCTCGTGGCTCCTCGGCTGTGGCCTCAGAGGCCAGACATTCGTGTTCTACTCACTGTGCTGGTGGGCGGCCTGGAGCCACCACCGGAGAAGTTCCATTCAAATGGCCTTTTAGGTATGAAATCGAGGAGCGACAGCAATGAGGATGACACCGTTGCAAAGCTGACTGTGTGCTGAAAGTTCCCAGCACCAGATTTCCCTTCTGGCTCTTCGGTTCTGGGATCAGAGGCCAGACATTCGTGCTCTACTCACTGTGCTCCTGGGCAGCCTCGAGAGACCACCGGAGAGGTTCCTTTCAAATGGAATTTTAGGTATGAAATCGAGGAGCGACAGCAATGAGGGTGGCACCGTTGCAAAGCTGACTGTGTGCTTAACATTCCCAGCACCAGATTTACCTCCTGGCTCTTCGGCTGTGGGAGAAGAAACCAGACTTCCGTGCTCTAGTCACTGTGCTCCTGGGCAGCCTCGACCGACCACCGGAGAGGTTCCATTCAAATGGACTTTTAGGTATGAAATCGAGGAGCGACAGCAATGATGGTGGCACCGTTGCAAAGCTGACTGTGTCCTGAACATTCCCAGCACCAATATTTCCCCTTGTCTCTTCGGCTTGGAGAGCAGAGGCCAGACATTCGTGCTCTACTCACTGTGCTGCTGGGCAGCCTGGAGCCACCACCGGAGAAGTTCCATTCAAATGGACTTTTACGTATGAAATCGAGGAGCGACAGCAATGAGGGTGGCACCGTTGCAAAGCTGACTGTGTGCTGAACATGCCCAGAACCAGATTTGCGTCGTGGGTCTTCGGCTGTGGGAAAAGAAGCCAGACGTTCTTGCTTTACTCACTGTGCTCCTGGGCAGCCTGGAGCCACCACCGGAGAGGTTCCACTCAAATGGACTATTAGGTATGAAACCGAGGAGCGACAGCATTGAGGGTTGCACTGTTGCAAAGCTGACAGTGTGCTGAACATTCCCTGTGGAAGGATGGTTGCATGACAGAGGAAGACATGAACTCCTTGGAGTGAGCAACCCAGTCCTTAGGGTGTAAGGGAAAAGGCCAGGGCCTAGCCCTGGCTCTTGATCTTTCTTGAATGCCTTTGGCTGAGGACAGTAAACAACTCTTGAGGAAGTGCCCCGGGGACTTTCCAGAAGTGCATCTTGCTTGAGCAATGTAAGCAATCCTGTGGACAGCTTGCCATCGCCAATCAGATGAGAGACCGTGGCGTGTGACAGCGGGCGATCACCAGTCAGAAGAGAGACCGTGGTGTGTGACAGCAGGCGATCACCAATCAGAAGAGAGACCGTGGCACGTGACAGTTGTTGGGGACCAATGATAACTTTGCTTTAGGCGCGCGGCTTACTTTAAATCCTATATAAGCACTGTGTATGCAGACAATAAACAAGAACGATCATACTCACATTGAGGGCCCGACTCCCACTCCGACATCTGGTAGCAGAGGATGGTTCCCGACCAAAGATCTCCGAGACTGTGGTAAGCAGCAAGAGGAGGGTCGTAGCGGGAAGAATCGGCTGGGGAAGCCCTGCCGGGGACAAGAGGTCCAGGCAGACGTGGAAAGCCGGCGTTAGAGTAGCTCTCTAACCCCCAGGTGCAGCTATGGATCAGGAAGCTGCAGCCAACTTGCTCACCGGAATCCTCTCCAAGAGAGGGAAAGAAGTGCCGGTGAAGCAGCTGATACGATTAATTAAGTTAGGCCAGAAATAGGGACATTTTGCACGCATTTGTCTGATATTTTCCGTATCGGAATGGCGAGACTTTGGGGGAACCATGTGGCAAAAACTGTGGAAGGTGATAGTAAGGATGAAAAGGAGGTTAAAGTGGTACGACACCAATGGAACTCTGTCCTAGAGACCTTAAAAGAAATGAGGGCAGAGAGGAAAGCCCCACCCCCCCTCCCCCGTTGTGCCTGGCACGGCATCACAGAAGCCTCCTCAGCATAAGGGAGAAGATAAAGTGAAACGGCACTCACGTCCAAAAGTACAAGTAGAAAGTGCAAACGCGGTCACCTTTGACCTAGAGGAAGAAGACCCCGAATCGGAATTGGAACCAGACCCAGAGTCTCTGGCAGAACCAGACTTGTACCCTCCCCTTCCTGATCCTGACTCAGACTCAGACAGTTCAGACAGTTCGGCTCGTCGGCAGATGCGAACCAGCCTCAGTGATGGTCAACTGCGACAGCTGCTGAAGAAATTAGAGTATTGGAGACAAAAGAAACTTTCGAACCCTCTGCTCCACCCTCCTACAATCCAGTAGTAAAGAAAGGGGAATGGGAGGGGGGTGTTGGGCACGGGGTACGGGATTACAGTAATAACCCTGCTAAACGTTATGATCAAAGATGCAATTGTTATGGGGGAATTTTTGGCTATGGGTCCCTCGGCATTCCCGGTGTTTAACACTCCACAGGGGGGAAAGAAGTGGGAGGCATTGGATTTAAAGGCTGTAAAGGAGGAGCGTCAACCGGTAACATCCTACGGGTTAAAATCATCTTATACTCGGGCAATTATCGCGCATATTTTTTCTGCATATATCTTAGCACCATATGATATCTGTATGATAGCTCAATTGTTGCTTACTCCCCACCTTCAGATGTGATTTAAAGTGAGCACAGCAAAGGAAAAGGCTGGATACAAGGCTACTGCCTTTGCTGCTGCTGTTAAACCCCTTTTACAATAAGGTTAGAGCCATCGCGGGGGTACTAAAGGTATGAGATGTTATAATTGTGGATGGACGGGACATTGTAAAAAAGAAACAGGGCACTGTAAAGAAAATTAGTTCAGCAGCCCGCCGCCCCCCCTTGTCAGTGATTGAATGAATTGAAATGTGATCTTAGGACATCCATTTTATGGATGTTTTCAGTCCTTCTTAAGGTGAAGGGAGCAACCTTTTTTACGTTAAAGTAAAAGTTCTGCATCAAGACCTGCAGTGGAAAGGTCTGTGATGGACTGTGAACTTATATACAACTCATTTAATACATTCTCTCTGTGATACTCATGTACTAGAAACTGGTAAAAATAAGTATGTCCAGGTTTCTATCGACCTTTGGAGACCTTCATAAATACTGCTGGCTACTTCTTCCAACATAGGCTGGCCACCTGTGTCGGAATGAGTGTGAATTTTGGTCAGTATAAAAGCCCAAATGTCATGCAATGTGGGGGAGGCAGAGCCTCTGCGGGGACGCCTGCTAAGGTTGGGCCTGCTACCTCGCACTGTGATGATGCTTCTCGGAGCTGGTTTTCTTGTTAGTCTCCACAGGGTCCTTGTGCCACGTTCTGTACGTGGGATTGTGTAGTGGAAGTAATGATTGTTGGGATTTTGTGCTTCAAATATTGTAGTTGTGTGGACTGTGCTTGTGGGATCCCATACGTGTGTGTGTGTGTGTGTGTGTGTGTGTGTGTGTGTGTGTGTGTGTTAAGGGCAGACAGTGTTCTGTGTATTTTTTGTTGTTGGGTTCATGTAAAAGTTTCTAATAGATAGTAGTTTAACATTTCAGACAAGAAAGGGTTAATGCAAAAGTGAGGTTGCCGGCAGATATTTATGGTTGCTGCTGAAGCAGGCAGGCAGCTGTAGCTGCTGCCGGGCAGGCAGGCGTTTGTAGCCGTGCAAAGCAGGGTGAGCAACTTCAAAAAAAAAAAAAAAAAAAGGGTTATTTGATAAGAGTTCAGTCCCCATGTTCAAAAACAGCTGCCCTCCGATTCGGCTCCCGGTGCTCCACCGGTGGAAGGACCAGGATGGACACCAGAGCCGAGGAGAGAAAAAACAAAATAAAACAAAACCAAGCTTAATATGTTTAGAGTAACCTGGGGATGAATCCAAGACTTGGAGGAACAGATAGATCGGTTGAAACAAGAACTGCTAACTGAAAAAGCGAGAGGGGTAGTGCAACCACAAGCCTTACGAGCCGTCACCTAAGCAGCATCAGGGTGGCAGATACAGAACCTATCTACTTCTCAAGAACTGATAACCTGGAAAAGGGGGTGTATTTGTGTCCTCCTGCCTACAGGTCCATGGCAACTGCCTGCAAAGTTTGTCAAGCCTTGCCATGAGCTGGACAGACAAATGGAGGGACCTGATGCCTCAGCTGCAGGAGCTGAATGTGAATACCCCGAGCAGAATGAGATAGAGGAAGAGAAAAAACAATGATTGCTAAACATTATTTGGAAGCAGCTGAAAAGTAACAGCTTGAATATGTGTGTTTGTAAAGTAGCTATTGTTAGAACCTTTGATTTTGTGTATGAAACCACCTGTATTTACTACCCAGTTACTGATAACAAACTACACCTTGTATTATATGGATGTCACTTGTAAAAGAAATGTTAGAGTATGAAAATTTGTAGTAGCTGCTAGAAAATTCTAAGGCAAAAGATAGAAATATTCTAATACAACAGTAGTGTTACAAAGCAGGTAATGGAACGATTTAAGACAGTGGGAGAATTCCACTGGTAAGAAATTTCTTTGGCTAGTCCCTTGCTGGCATCAGCATCTTCAACATGCTGCTGCACCCTGTAATAGTTACTCTGCTAATCTAAATCTGTGTGTGACTCTTAGCCACATTAAAGAGGCGCTCACCAGCGTAGTGAACCAAGCCTGAGTTGCTCAAAAACAAGGAGAGGGAATTGTGGAAGGATGGTTGCATGACAGAGGAAGACATGAACTCCTTGGAGTGAGCAACCCAGTCTTTAGGGTGTAAGGGAAAAGGCCAGGGCCTAGCCCTGGCTCTTGACCTTTCTTGAACGCCTTTGGCTGAGGACAGTAAACAACTCTTGAGGAAGTGCCCCGGGGACTTTCCAGAAGTGCATCTTGCTTGAGCAATGTAAGCAATCCTGTGGACAGCTTGCCATCGCCAATCAGATGAGAGACCGTGGCGTGTGACAGCGGGCGATCACCAGTCAGAAGAGAGACCGTGGCGCGTGACAGCGGGCGATCACCAGTCAGAAGAGAGACCGTGGTGTGTGACAGCAGGCGATCACCAATCAGAAGAGAGACCGTGGCGCGTGACAGTTGTTGGGGACCAATGATAACTTTGCTTTAGGCGCGCGGCTTACTTTAAATCCTATATAAGCACTGCGTATGCAGACAATAAACGAGAACGATCATACTCATATTGAGGTTGCGTCGTTACTCCGGGCCCGACTCCCACTCCGACAATTCCCAGCACCAAATTTCCCTCATGGCTCTTCGCCTGTGGGAGAAGAAGCCAGACGATCGTGCCCTACTCACTGTGCTCCTCGGCAGCCTAGACCGACCACCGGAGATGTTCCGCTCAAATGGACTTTTAGGCATGAAATCGAGAAGTGACAGCAATGATGGTGGCACCACTGCAAATCTGACTGCGTGCTGAACATTCCCAGGACACGATTTTACTCGTGGCTCTTCGGCTCTGGGAGCAGAGGCCAGACGTTCTCTCTATACTAACTGTGCTGCTGGGAAGCCTGGAGGAATGCCGGAGAGGTTCCATTCAAATGGACTTTTACGTATGAAATCGAGTAGCGACAGCAATGAGGGTGTCACCGCTGCAAAGCTGACTGTGTGCTGAACATTCCCAGCACCAGATTTCCCTCCTGGCTCTTCGGCTGTGGGAAAAGAAGCCAGATGTTCGTGCTCTACTCACTGTGCTGCTGGGCGGCCTGCAGCCACCACCGGAGAAGTTCCGTTCAAATGGACTTTTAGGTATGAAATCGAAGAGCGACAGCAATGATGGTGGCACCGCTGCAAAGCTGACTGTGTGCTGAACATTCCCAGCACCAGATTTCCCTCCTGGCTCTTCGGCTGTGGGAAAAGAAGCCAGATGTTCGTGCTCTATTCACTGTGCTCCTGCGCAGCCTAGAGAGACCACCGGAGAGGTTCCATTCAAATGGAATTTTAGGTATGAAATCGAGGAGCGACAGCAATGAGGGTGGCACCGTTGCAAAGCTGACTGTGTCCTGAACGTTCCCAGCACCAGATTTCCCTTGTGGCTCTTCGGTTTTGGATCAGAGGCCAGATATTCGTGTTCTACTCACTGTGCTGGTGGGCGGCCTGGAGCCACCTCTGGAGAAGTTCCATTCAAATGGACATTTAGGTATGAAATAGAGGAGCGACACCAATGAGGCTAGCACCGTTGCAAAGCTGACTGTGTGCTGAATATTCCCAGCACCAGATTTCCCTCGTGGCTTTTCGGCTGAGGGATCAGAGGACAGATATTCGTGCTCTTCTCACTGTGCTCCTGGGCACCCTGGAGCCACCACTGGAGAAGTTCAGTTCAAATGCACTTTTAGGTATGAAATCGAGGAGCGACAGCAATGATGGTGGCCCCGTTGCAAAGCTGACTGTGTGCTGAACATTCCCAGCACAAATATTTCCTCGTGGCTCTTCGGCAGTGAGAGCAGAGGCAAAAAGTCGTGCTCTACTCACTGTGCTGCTGGGCAGCCTGGAGCCATCACCGGAGAAGTTCCATTCAAATGGACTTTTACGTATGAAATCGAGGAGCGACAGCAATGATGGTGGCACCGCTGCAAAGCTGACTGCGTGCTGAATATTTCCTGAACCAGATTTCCCTCGTGTCTCTTCCGCTGTGGGAGCAGAGGCCAGACATTCGTGCTCTACTCACTGTACTCCTGCGCAGGCTCGAGGGAACACCAGAGAGGTTCCATTCAAATGGACATTTAGGTATGAAATCGAGGAGCGACAGCAATGATGGTGGCACCGCTGCAAAGCTGACTGTATGCAGAACGTTCCCAGCACCAGGTTTCCCTCCTACCTCTTCGGCTCTGTGAGCAGAGGCCAGACATTCTCTCTCTACTAACTGTGCTGCTGGGAAGCCTGGAGGACTACCGGAGAAGTTCTATTCAAATGGACTTTTAGGAATGAAATCGAGTAGAGACAGCAATGTGGGCGTCATTGTTGCAAAGCTGACTGCGTGCTGAACACTCCCAGCACCAGATTTCCCTCGTGGCTCTTCGTCTATGGGAGCAGAGGCCAGACGTTCTCTCTCTACTAACTGTGCTGCTGTCAAGCCTGGAAAACTACCGGAGAAGTTCCATTCAAATGGACTTTTAGTAATGAAATCGAGAAGCGACAGCAATGAAGGTGGCACTGTTGCAAAGCTGACTGTGTGCTGAACATTCCCAGCACCAGATTTCCCTCCTGGCTCTTCGGTTGTGGGAGCAGAGACCAGTCGTTCGTGCTCTACTCACTGTGCTCTCGGGAATCCTGGAGCCACCACCAGAGAATTTCCATTCAAATAGACTTTTACGTATAAAATCGAGGAGCGACAGCAATGAAGGTGGCACCATTGCAAAGCTGACTGTGTGCTGAACATTCGCAGCACCACATTTCTTCGTTTCTCTGCGGCTGTGGGATCAGAGGCCAGATATTCGTGCTCTACTCACTGTGCTGCTGGGCATCCTGGAGCCACCACCGGAGAAGTTCAATTCAAATGCACTTTTAGGCATGAAATCGAGGAGCGACAGCAATGATGGTGGCCCCGTTCCAAAGCTGACTGTGTGCTGAACATTCCCAGCACCCATATTTCCTTGTGGCTCTTCGGCTCGGAAAGCAGAGGCGAAAAGTCTTGCTCTACTCACTGTGCTGCTGGGCAGCCTGGAGCCACCACCGGAGAAGTTCCATTCAAATGGACTTTTAGGTATGAAATCGAGGAGCGACAGCAATGACGCTGGCACCGTTGCAAAGCTGACTCTGTGCTGAACATTCCCAGCACCAGATTTCCCTCGTGGCTCTTCAGCTGTGGGAGAAGAAGCCAGACGATCGTGCTCTACTCACTGTGCCTCTGTGCAGCCTCAACCGACCACCGGTGAGGTTCCATTCAAATTGACTTTTAGGTATGAAATCAAAGAGCGACAGCAATGAGGCTGGCACTGTTGCAAAGCTGACTGTGTGCTGAACATTCCCAGCACCAGATTTCCCTCGTGGCGCTTCGGCTGTGGGAGAAGAAGTCAGACGATCGTACTCTACTCACTGTGCCACTGGGCAGCCTCGACCGACCACCGGAGAGGTTCAATACAAATGGAATTTTAGGTATGAAATTGAGGAGCGACAGCAATGATGGTGGCACCGTTGCAAAACTGACTGTGTGCTGAACATTCCCAGCACCAGATTTCCCTCGTGGCTCTTCGGCTGTAGGAGTAGAGGTCAGACGTTCGTGCTCTACTCACTGTGCTCTCGGGCATCCTGGAGCCACCACCGGAGAGGTTCCATTCAAATAGACTTTTAGGTAGGAAATCAAGGAGCGACAGCAATGATGGTGGCACCGTTGCAAAGCTTACTTTGCGCTGAACATTCCCAGCACCAATGTTTCCTCGTGGCTCTTCGGCACGGAGAACAGCTGCCAAGCGTTCATGCTCTACTCACTGTGCTGGTGGGCGGCCTGGAGCCACCACCGGAGAAGTTCCATTCAAATGGACATTTAGGTATGAAACTGAGGAGCGACAGCAATGAGGGTGGCACCGTTGTAAAGCTAACTGTGTGCTGAAGATTTCCAGCACCAGATTTCCCTCGTGGCTCTTCGGCTGTGGGAGAAGAAGCCAGACGTTCGTCCTCTACTTACTGTGCTGGTGGGCGACATGGAGCCACCACCGGAGAAGTTCCATTCAAATGGACTTTTAGGTATGAAATCCAGAAGCAATGAGGGTGGAACCGTTGCAAACCTGACTGTGTGCTGAACATTCCCAGCAGCAAATTTCCCTCGTGGCTCTTCGGCTGTGGGAGCAGAGGCCAGACGATCCTGCTCTACTCCCTGTGCTTCTGGGCAGCCTCGAACGACCATGGGAGAGGTTCCATTCAAATGGACTTTTAGGTATGAAATCGAGGAGCGACAGCAATGACGCTGGCACCGTTGCAAAGCTGACTGTGTGCTGAACATTCCCAGCACCAATATTTCCTCGTGGCTCTTCGGGTCGGAAAGTAGAGGCCAAACGTTCGCGCTCTACTCACTGTTCTGTTGCGCGGCCTGGAGCCACCACCGGGGAAGTTCCATTCAAATGGACTTTTAGGTATGAAATCGAGGAGCGACAGCAATGAGGTAGCACCGCTGCAAAGACGAATGTGTGCTGAACATTCCCAGCACCAGATTTCCATCCTGGCTCTTCGGCTGTGGAAGCAGAGGCCAGACTATTTTGCTCTACTCACTGTGCTCTCGGGCATACTGTAGCCACCACCGGAGAATTTCCTTTCAAAGGTAATTTTAGACATGAAATCGAGGAGCGACAGCAATGATGGTGGCTCCATTGCAAAGCTGACTGTATGCTGAACATTCTGAGCACCAGATTTCCCTCCTGGCCCTTTGGCTGTGAGAGCAGATGCCAGACATGCGTGCTCTACTCACTCTGCTGCTGGGCGGCCTGGAGCCACCACCGAAAAAGATCAATTCAAAGAGACTTTTAGGTATGAAATCAAGGAGCCACAGCAATGATGGTGGCACCGTTGCAAAGCTGACTGTGTGCTGAACATTCCCAGCACCAATATTTCCTCGAGGCTCTTCGGCTCGGAGAGCAGAGGCCAAACGTTTGTGCTCTACGCACTGCGCTGGTGAGCGGCCTGCAGCCACCACCGGAGAAGTTCAATTCAAATGGACTTTTAGGTATGAAATCGAGGGCCGACAGCAATGAGGGAGGCACCGTTTCAAAGCTGACTGTGTGCTGAACATTTCCAGCACCAGATTTTCCTCGTGGCTCTTCGGCTGTGGGAGAAGAAGCCAGATGATTGTTCTCTGCTCTCTGTGCTCTTGGGCATCCTGGAGCCACCACCGGAGAGGTTCCATTCAAATGGACTTTTAAATATGAAATGGAGGAGCGACAGCAATGATGGTGGCACCTCTGCAAAGCTGAATGTGTGCTGAACATTCCCAGCGCAAGGTTTTCCTCGTGGCTCTTCGGCTGTGGGAGCAGAGGCCAGACCTTCGTGCTCTACTCACTATATTCCTGGGCGAGCTCAACCGACCACTGGAGAGGTTCCATTCAAATGGAGTGTTACGTATGAAATCGAGGAGCAACAGCAATGATGGTTGCACCGTTGCAAAGCTGACTATGTGCTGAACATTCCCAGCACCAGATTTCCCTCCTGGTTCTTCGACTGTGGGAGCAGAGGCCAGGCGTTCTTCCCCTACTCACTGAGCTCCTGGGTGGCCTTGAGGGACCATCGGAGAGGTTCCATTCAAATGCACTTTTAGGTATGAAATCGAGGAGCGACAGCAATGATGGTGGCACCGTTGCAAAGCTGACTGTGTGCTGAACATTCCCAGCACAAGATTTCCCTCCTGGCTCTTCGGCTGTGGGAGCAGGTTGCAGATGTTCTTCCTCTACTCACTGCGCTGCTGGGCAGCCTGGAGTCACCACTGGAGAGGTTCCATTCAAATGGATTTTTAGGTATGAAATCGAGGAGCGACAGCAATGCTGGTGGCACCGTTGCAAAGCTGACTGTGTGCTGAACATTCCCAGCACCACATTTACCTCCTGGCTCTTCGGCTGTGGGAGCAGAGGCCAGACGTTCATGCTCTACTCACTCTGCTGCTGTGTAGCCTGGAGGCACTAAGGGAGAGGTTCCATTCAAATGCATTTTTAGGTATGAAGTCGAGGAGCGACAGCAATGATGGTGGCACCGTTGCAAAGCTGACTGTGTGTTGAACATTCCCAGCACCAGATTTCCCTCATGTCTCTTCGGCTGTGGGAGCATAGCCCAGGCGTTCGTCCTCTACTCACTATGTTCCTGGGCAGCCTTGAAGGACCAACGGAGAGGTTCCATTCAAATTGAGTTTTAGGTTTGAAATCGAGGAGCGACAGCAATGATGGTGGCACCGTTGCAAAGCTGACTGTGTGCTCATCATTCCCAGTACCAGATTTCCCTCCTGGCTCTTCGGCGGTGGGAGCAGGTGCCAGACGTTCGTGCTCTACTCACTGTGCTGCTGGGCAGCCTCGACCGAGCACCAGAGAAGTTCCATTCAAAAGGACTTTTAGATATGAAATTGAGGAGCGACAGCAATGATAGTGGCACCGTTGCAAATCTGACTGTGTGCTGAACATTCCCAGCACCAGATTTCCCTCCTGGCTCTTTGGCTGTGGGAGCAGAGGCCAGGCATTCGTGTTCTACTCACTGTGCTGCTGGGCAGCCCCGACCCACAACCAGAGATGTTCCATTCAAATGGACTTTTAGGTATGAAATCGAGGAGCGACAGCAATGATGGTGGCACCGTTGCAAACCGGACTGTGTGCTGAACATTCCCAGCACCAGATTTGCCTCCTGGCTCTTTGGCTGTGGGAGCAGAGGCCAAACATGCGTGCTCTACTCGCTGTGCTGCTGTGCAGCCTCGACCGAGTACCAGAGAAGTTCCATTCAAAAGGACTTTTAGGTATGAAATCGAGGAGTGACAGCAATGATAGTTGAACTATTGCAAAGCTGACTGTGTGCTGAACATTCCCAGCATGAGATTTCCCTCCTGGCTCTTCGGCTCTGGGAGCAGAAGGGAGACTTTTATGCTCTACTCACTATGATCCTGGGCGGCCTCGACCGGCCTCCGGAGATGTTCCTTTCAAATGGACTTTTAGGTATGAAATCGAGGAGCGACATCAGTAATGGTGGCACCGTTGCAAAGCTGACTGTGTGCTGAACATTCCCAGCACCAGATTTCCCTCCTCGCTCTTCGGCTGTGGGAGCGGAGGCCAGACGTTAGTGCTCTACTCACTATGTTCCTGGTGAGACAAGGGGGGAATTACAAAATGGTATATAGAAATCTGTAAAAGTAGCTTTAAGTAGTGTGAAGTTTGATGGCTTTGTAACAGTAGCAATGGAAAATTACTCAGGTGTAGGGTACATAAAGAAATATATGTAAAGAGAGTGCAGCTAGAGAACATACTGAGAATTCTCACAAGATAAATCTTTATAGTTGACATAGCTTTAAGAAAAAAACAGCCTAGAAAAACAGGACACAGGGATAAGGGGTATCTGGGAACTGCAGGTGTCCAGGATGGGCTACAGTTGAACTAACAGATAAGTGGGAGGATGGGAGGATTATTATGTCTCTGGTGCTAACGAACCAATTAAACTGGTATGAGCATCTACTGCGCGTGCTTCAAAGGCTGCCAGAAGTGATGAAGATTGTTGGAAGAAATAAACAACCCCCGGAGAGCAACACCACAATTCTGTACGCATGCGGGGAACTCTCTGGAAAATGATGTAATCCATATGTAGCCTCATGAATATGTATGTATGCCCAGGGGCTATAAAAGGACAGCTTGTGGGGCAATTAGGGAGATACACGCTAGGTGGAGTTATCCCCCGTGTCTCCCGGCGCCGTAATAAAGAATACCTGCTTGTCAGCTTGAAAACTTTGTTGGCAAGTTTGTTCCTGGAGTTTTCTCTGAATCAATTTGGCGACCCAGGTGGGACCCTCTCTGCTCGGCTGCAGGACCCGCTGAGGAGAGGGCTCCCTAGGGCCCTCGGGAATTTTTCCCGGAGGGACCCCTCGGCTCGTTCGGATCGCTGCGGGAGCAGACAAGGACCATCTCCTAAAAGGTATTCTTTTCTTTTATATAGTCTGTAAGGTGCAGGGGGCACCTCGGTTTGGTAAATTGGTTTGGTAAATTGGTTTGGTAAACGTACGCATGGTTTGGAAGCCTTCTGTAAATCGAGATAAGGAATCTCGTAGGTAAAGGCGTATACCCGGCTGCTAGCGTCCATTCGGTATACACCCACAAGAAGCAGGGGGCTTCTGTGGTTTGGGTCCTGCAGGACACAGGGTGTGTCTTGCAGAAAAGGTTTTGGATTTCACTGGAATATACCCAAAGGAAGCAGGGGGCTTCTGTGGTTTGGGTCCTGCAAGACACAGGGGGTGTCTTGCAGAAAAGGTTAAAAGGTGTTTGGTATTCGGTTTGGTTTGTGGCCTGTTATAGTGATGATATTGGTCTTGTGGTTTTGGGTATCAGTGAACTGTATTATTAATTGTGGCCTGTTTGATAGAATTTTAGTCTCTGTATCTGTTTCAATTGTTGTAACAGTGTGAGTGTGTCTGTGGGGTTGTGTGTGTGTGTGAGTGAGAGATTAATAATGGGAAATCAGCAGAGTGAGGAGATTATGAATAAGAGTCCTTTAGGGTGCATTTTGGCACATTGGAAAGAACTGGGAGGGTCCCCTGGCGGCTCAGCAAATAAGAAAGCATTGATAAAATACTGTAACCAATGGTGGCCTTTGTATATTTTGGAAGATCAGGAAAAATGGCCTAAAAATGGAACTCTGAACTATAATACATTGTTACAATTAATGTTGTTTTTGAGGCGGCAGGGAAAATGGGATGAAATAATATATGCAGATATGTTTTTCACCTTGCGAAATCACCCGGAATGGCAAAAAGAATGTGGAATTAATATAGCACCTTCAGATCCTTTACTTTTAGCATTAGAAAGAGAAAGGAAGCAAGCAGGGAATAGATTGGAAAGATGTTGTTCTGGTTGTGATATTGGGGAAATTTGTTTGCAACTTAAGAAGCGAACTGAGGATAACAGGGTTGAGGATAGAATAGAGGATTATGTTTCCCCAAAAGTACCGGAGCAGAGACCACCTCGGATTGAGGAGGAATCCTCTGATTCAGATGAGGAGCAGTAACAAAGCGTAAAACCAGAGCAAAGCGTAAAACCAGAGCAAAGCGTAAAACCAGAGCAAAGCGTAAAACCAGAGCAAAGCGTAAAACCAGAGCAAAGCGTAAAGCAGATTTCCTCCTCTCCTGTTGCTTCCTGGGTTCGTAGTAAAGCTAAGACTGTTCTGCAAGCTCCTCTGAGGGAAGCAATGGAACCGGGGGGGTGTACCAAAATAAAAGTGAATTTTTCTCTAGGGGATTTGGGTAATTGGAAGCAAATTGCAAAAGAGTATCGAAATGACCCTATAGGGGTAGCAAAGAAATTTGAGATACTGGTAAAAAGCCAGGATCCTGACTGGAAAGATATAGATGTAATCCTGGATGCATTAACAGAGACAGAAAAACAACTGGTTATAAAAACTGCTTGTACGCAGGTAAATGCTCAGATTACTGCAGGGGCGATAGAGGGGAGGGTTGAAGATCATATTCCCCTCTCAGCTCCAAATTGGGACTATGATGATGATGAAGATTATGCATCTTTGAAAAGATATCAGAATTGGATTAAATATGGGCTTGAAAATGCTGTACCTAAAGCGGTAAATTGGTCGGTGCTGTTTGAAATAAGACAGGGGCCGAAGGAGTCGCCGACAGAGTTTCTGGATAAGCTCAGAGGAGCTATGCGAAAATGCACCACACTGGATCCTTCCTCAGAGGAAGGAAAATTACAGCTTGCAAATTCCTTTGTGGGGCAGTCATCGGAGGATATCAGGCGAAAGCTTCAAAAGTTATCTGTGACTGAAATAAAGGATATGGAAAAGTTGCTGGAAGTGGCTTGGAAAGTATACAGGAATAGAGAACAAGTTAAAGATAAGAAATTAGGAAAGGTCGTAACAACAGCTACGATTGCAGCACTGGGGCAAGTGAATGAGGGATATAGTGGAATGAGAGGTCGTGGCCGAGGAATGGGAATGAGAGGCAGAGGTCGTGGCCGAGGCAGAGAGGGGTGTTATAAAAGAACTCCCCTCAGTCAGAATCAATGTGCAAACTGCAGAGGGTTTGGACACTGGAAATGGGAATGTCCGCAGGGAAAACAGACTCAATTGACCACTGAATTGGAATTAGATTGACGGGGACCTGGGAAATCTACCCTAGCGGATCCACTGGTTAAAATTAGGCTAGGGGCCACAGAGAAAGAAGTGGAATTTCTTATAGATACTGGGGCAACTTATTCTGTTTTGAACCAAGATTTGACATTAAAAGGAAAAGAGTCTGTAATGGTTGTGGGAGCTACCGGCCGTCAGGAAAAAGCATTCTTTCTAAAACCTTTAAAATACAAGATAGGAAAACAAATTGGGGTACATAAATTTCTATATATGCCAAATTCACCCAAATCATTATTGGGAAGAGATTTATTAGAACATTTGGAGGCAATTATAACCTTTAAAAGAGGTGAAATAGAACTAAAAGTAAAAGGGGACCAATTAATTGAAGCTATGAGTGTGTCAGTAATTCAACAGGAAATCGAGAAGTCCAGTTCACCCGAAGTAGAAGAAATCCTCAATCAGGTATATCCAGGAGTTTGGGCATCAGAAATTCCAGGTAAGGCAAAGAATGCTTTGCCTATTAAAATTGAAATAAAAAGGGGGGCCTGCCCAGTTTGAATAAAACAGTATCCTCTAAGAATACAAGATAGAAGGGGAATTAAAGAAATAATTGATAAATTTTTAAGATATGGGTTATTAGTGGAATGTGAGTCGGAGTATAATACTCCTATTTTACCAGTAAAGAAAGCAGATGGGAAAAGCTATAGGCTAGTTCAAGATTTGAGGGCAATAAATAAAATAGTGGAGGACATCCACCCTGTGGTGGCTAATCCATATACGTTATTGACCAAACTAAAATTAAATCAGAAATGGTTTTCCGTCCTGGATTTAAAGGACGCTTTCTTTTGCTTACCATTAGCCAAAGAAAGCCAAAATTTATTTGCTTTTGAATGGGAGAATCCTGACACAGGGAGAAAAACTCAGTTTACTTGGACAGTATTACCTCAGGGGTTTAAAAACAGTCCAACGATTTTTGGAAATCAGCTAGCACGAGAATTAGAATCATGGAAGCCACCTACTCAGAAGGGGACTCTGTTACAATATGTGGATGACCTGTTAATTGCTACAGAAACAAAGGAAGAATGCATCCAGTGGACAGTTGAATTATTAAATTTTCTGGGACTGAATGGTTATCGGGTATCCAGACAAAAAGCCCAACTAATCCAAACCCGAGTTTCCTACCTAGGATATGAAATAACAGGAGGACAGAGAGAACTTGGAACTGCCAGGAAAGAAGCCATTTGCCAGACTCCACGACCGTCAACCGTCAAGGAGCTCCGGACATTCCTGGGAATGACAGGATGGTGCAGACTTTGGATCCATGATTATAGTGTTCTGGTAAGACCACTCTATGAACTGTTGAAGGGAAACCCTCCTTCTTTGGACTGGACTGATAAAGCAGAGGAGGCTTTTAGAAATTTAAAAATAGAATTAATGAGAGCTCCAGCTCTGGGACTTCCGGATGTGACTAAACCATTTTGGCTATATTCCTATGAAAAACAAGGAATAGCCTTGGGGGTCCTTGCTCAGAAACTAGGACCATACAGAAGGGCAGTGGCGTATTTTTCAAAACAGCTGGATGAAGCAAGCAAAGGATGGCCCGGATGCCTAAGGGCTGTGGCAGCAGTCATCATGAATATTGAAGAGGCCCGCAAATTCACCTTGGGACAAAAGATTACTGTACTAGTGTCCCATGTAGTATCGGCAGTCCTGGAGCAGAAAGGAGCCCACTGGTTATCTCCTTCACGTTTCTTAAAATACCAGGCCACCCTTGTAGAACAGGATGATATAGAAATTGTGGTCACTAATGTTGTGAATCCAGCATCCTTTTTGCAGGAACAGTCGACAGAACCACTAACCCACGACTGCTTGACCACCATAGAGACTGTATATTTGAGCCGACCAGACTTGAAAGAAAACCCTCTGGAAGATGCTGATTCTTGGTTTACTGATGGTAGCAGCTTTATGAAAAATGGCAAACGAAAGGCAGGATATGCTGTCACCACCACTTCACAGGTAATAGAAGCTAAACCTTTACCTGCAAACACCTCTGCACAGAAGGCAGAAATAATAGCATTAACAAGAGCCCTGGAATTGGCTAAAGGTAAAAGGATAAATATCTGGACTGATTCTAAATATGCATTTGGTGTGGTGCATGCACGTGGTGCATGCACATGGTGCTATCTGGAAAGAACGAGGACTTTTGAATACACAAGGGAAACAGATTAAACATGCTACAGAAATTTTACAGTTACTGGAAGCTGTTCAGCTACCTGAAGAAGTAGCTATTATGTACTGTAAAGGACATCAACAAGGTGACTCTGATCAGGAAACAAAATAATTTGGCTGATTTTGAAGCCAAACGAGCAGCTGAACAATCTCAAATCATGTCCTTAATCCCTGATGGCAAACTAACAATTGAAAAATCTAAACCTAGGTACTCAAAAGAGGATAGAAAATTGATTGAGGATCTAGAGGGACAGGAAAATAAAGAGGGTTGGGCTCAAATACCTGATGGTCGAATTGTAATTCCCTATTACCAGCTCTGGAAGTTAGTTCAGGAAGAACATAATAAAACTCATTGGGGTAGCAATTCTTTGTATAAATATTTAGACAAACAAATTGTAGGAAGGAATCTATACACCACGGTTCAATTAGTGACAAAACAATGTCAGTTATGCCTTAAGAATAATCCTAAAACTGAATACAGAAATCAAATTGGGACAATTGGGAGAGGAAGTTATCCAGGACAGCAGTGGCAAATAGACTTTTCTGAGTTACCAAGAAAAGGGGGCTATCGATATTTGTTGGTGTTAACAGATACTTTTTCAGGCTGGCCAGAAGCATTCCCTTGTAGGATAAATAATGCAAGACAGGTGATTAAAATATTATTAAATGAAATAATACCTCGTTTTGGAGTACCAGCGGCAATTTCTTCCGACCGGGGTTCACACTTTAGTGCCAAATTGTTACAAGAAATTAGCAAAAAATTAGAAATTGATTGGCAACTACATGTTCCATATAGGCCTCAGGCCAGTGGGCAAGTAGAAAAGATGAACCATCTGATTAAACAACAAATTAGTAAAATATGTCAGGAAACGAATTTATATTGGTACCAGGCATTGCCACTGGCTCTATTAAGAATTCGAACTAAACCCCGGTCAAAAGAAGAGTTTAGCCCATTTGAGATTTTGTATGGAAGACCATATCAGTCCCAGTTTAAAGGAGAGAGTCTTCAGGAAGTAGGAGAAGGCGATCTCCGACAGTTTCTGATCAATCTGGGAAAACAGTTGGAGGAGATAAATAAGAGAATAGTAGGGACAAGAGCCAGAGGTTTGGATTATCCAATTCACCCTTTCAGATCTGGAGACTGGGTTTATGTTAAGAATTTTTCAGGAGATCCTCTACAGGAGAAGTGGAGCGGACCGTACCAGATATTATTGACCACCTTTACAGCAGTGAAGATAAAAGAACAACCTGCTTGGATACATTATTCAAGAATTAAGAAAGCACCAGAGCCAGAGAAGACATGGCGGATCGAACCTTCAGGAACCTTACGTATGAAATTGCGTCGGTCATAATTTGGACTCATATGATAACTGGCGCACAAGCTTGGGACCAGAACTTATACCTGAAATTAGTGCAGAATGTTACTAATGTTTTTAATCGTAGTGACTGTTGGGTGTGTGCACAGTTGCCTAAATCAGGAGAAAGTCTGAATCTCCCATTAATTGGAGTTCCAATTCCTAACACTGTCTCATGGACAAATTTGTGGGTGAACACTAGTAATCTGTATTTAAAGGAAAGTTTAAAATTTGGAATAGTTAATCCTAATGTAGATAACAAATATTATACCTGCGCACAAAGATGTATTGCACCAGAAACCAGGGTAAGAAATTTTGCTTGTTTAAATGCCACAGATGTAGGTCACCATTCAAATTGCAATCATACTATTACTATAGATGGTATCGTAGTTCAATGGTGGCCCATTCCAAAAGGGAAAGGATGGTATTGGCTATGTGGAAAAAATGCTTATAAGACTCTACCCCCCAACTGGAAGGGGGCATGCACCTTAGGTGCCGTAATACCCAATTTTACTATTATTGAGAAGTACCCTTCTGGGACCTGAGTTAGAAGTTTTGCTAAACGGATTAAACGGGAGTTTAATCCTATTATTGAACGGCACACCGCATTTCATAGTTTTGTAAAAGGGCTAATTCCATCTTTGGGAGTAAGTGAATTAGAGAAGGCAATTGTAAATATCTCAGCAACTACAGAGGAAATGGAAAGCAAAAATATTGATATAATCCAGGCAGAACAACAAGAGATAACCAGCCTGTCAAAAGTAGTATTACAAAACCGAATGGCTTTAGACATGTTATTGGCATCACAAGGAGGGGTTTGTTCCATAATCAATGAAAGCTGTTGTCCCTATATAGACCAAAGTGGTAGAATTGAGACAGATCTGAAGGAAATTTGGAAACAAACTAAGATACTTCATGAAATGGCCATGGATGACAATTCCTGGGGTTTTGAAGAAATATGGAAAAAGTTCACTTCATGGTTACCCGATCTCTCCTGGTTGAGGCAACTAGTTGCAGGAATACTGGTGTTAATTGCTTTAATATTGATTACTTGTGGTATGATACAGTGTTCCCTCTGGTGTTGTAAACGGTCTATGACAAATTATGAAGAGTGGAAAAGGAATGAAATTAAGCACCAAGTAGAAACGGGAAACTATTTCAAAAAGACTTTTGATGGTAATTGTAATATATAGAAAAGAAAAGAGAGTTGCAAAAGAATTTGCAAAAGGATAGAAAAAGGGGGCTAGGCTAGCTCCAGTCAGCACCCAGCACCAGAGTTCCATCCTGGCTCTTCGGTTGTGGGAGCAGAGGCCAGGCGTTCGTGCTCTACTCACTATGTTCCTGGGGAGCCTTGAAGGACCACCGGAGAGGTTCCATTCAAATAGACTTTTAGGTATGAAATCGAGGAGCGACAGCAATGATGGTGCCACCGTGGCAAAGCTGACTGTGTGCTGAACATTCCCAGCACCAGATTTCCCTTGTAGCTCTTCGGCTGTGGGAGTAGGTGCCAGACGTTCGTGCGCTACTCACTATGTTCCTGGGCAGCCTCGATGGACCACGGGAGAGTTTCCATTCAAATGAAATTTAGGTATGAAATCGAGGAGCGACAGCAATGATGGTGGCACCGCTGGAAAGCTGACTGTGTGCTGAACATTCCCAGCACAGATTTCCCTCGTGGCTCTTCGGCTCTGGGAGCAGAGGCCAGACATTTGTGTGCTACTCACTGTGCTGCTGAGCAGCCTAAACTGGCCACCAGAGATGTTCCATTCAAATGGAGTTTTAGGTATGAAATTGAGGAGCGACAGCAATGATGGTGGCACCGTTGCAAAGCTGACTGTGTGCTGAACATTCCCAGCAGCAGATTTCCCTTGTGGCTCTTCGGCTGTGGGAGCAGAGGCCAGACGTTCGTGCTCTACTCCCAGTGTTCCTGGGCGGTCTCAACCGACCACCGGAGATGTTCCATTCAAATGGAGTTTTAGGTATGAAATTGAGGAGCGACAGCAATGATGGTGGCACCGTTGCAAAGCTGACTGTGTGCTGAACATTCCCAGCACCAGTTTTACCTCCTGGCTCTTCGGCTGTGGGAGCAGAGGCCAGACGTTCATGTGCTACTCACTACGTTCCTGTGCAGCCTCGAAGGACCAACGGAAATGTTCCATTCAAATGGACTTTTAGGTATGAAATCGAGGAGCGACAGCAATGATGATGGCACCGTTGCAAAGCTGACTGTGTGCTGAACATTCCCAGCACCAGATTTCCCTCCTGGCTGTTCGGTTGTGGAAGCAGAGGCCAGACGGTCGTGCGCTACTCACTGTGCTGCTGAGCAGCCTCGACCGGCCGCCAGAGATGTTCCATTCAAATGGACTTTTAGGTATGAAATCGAGGAGCGACAGCAATGATGGTGACACCGTTGCAAAGCTGACTGTGTGCTGAACATTCCCAGCACCAGATTTCCCTCCTGGCTCTTTGTCTGTGGGAGCAGAGGCCAGACACTCGTGCTCTACTCACTATGTTCCTGGGCAGCGCGAAGGACCACCGGAGAGGTTCCATTCAAATGGACTTTTAGGTCTTAAATCAAGGAGTGAAAGCAATGATGGTGCTACCGTTGGAATGCTGACTGTGTGCTGAACATTCCCAGCACCAGATTTCCCTCCTGGCTCTTCGGCTGTGGTTGCAGAGGCCAGACGTTCGTGCTCTACTCACTATGGTTCTCCTCAGCCTCAAAGGACCACCGCAGAGGTTCCATTCAAATAAACTTTTAGGTATGAAATCGAGGAGCGACAGCAATGATGGTGGCACCGTTGCAAAGCTGACTGTATGCTGAACATTCCCAGCATCAGATTTCCCTACTAGCTCTTCGGCTGTGGGAGCAGAGGCCAGACGTTCGTGCGCTACTCACTGTCCTGCGGGGCAGCGTCGACCGACCACCAGAGATGTTCCATTCTAATGTACTTTTAGGTATGAAATCGAGGAGCGACAGCAATGATGGTGGCACCGTTGCAAAGCTGACTGTGTGCTGAACATTCCCAGCAGCAGAATTCCCCCGTGGCTCTTTGTCTGTGGGAGCAGAGCCCAGACGTCCTTGTTCTCCTCACTGAGCTCCTGGGTGTCCTTAAGCGACCATCGGAGAGGTTCCATTCAAATGGAATTTTAGGTATGTAATCGAGGAGCGACAGCAATGACGGTTGCACCGTTGCAAAGCTGACTGTGTGCTGAACATTCCCAGCACCAGATTTAACTTCTGGCTCTTCGGCTTTGGGAGCAGAGGTCAGACGTTCTTGGGCTACTAAGTGTGCTGCTGGGCAGCCTCGAAGGTCCACCGGAGATGTTCCATTCAAATGGAGTTTTAGGTATGAAATTGAGGAGCGACAGCAATGATGGTGGCACTGTTGCAAAGCTGACTGTGTGCTGAACATTCCCAGCACCAGATTTCCCTCTTGGCTCTTCGGCTGTGGGAGCAGAGGTCAGACGATTGTGCTCTACTCACTATGGTCCTGGGCGGCCTCGAAGAACCACAGTAGAGGTTCCGATGAGCGACAGCAATGATGGTGGCACCGTTGCAAAGCTGACTGTGTGCTGAACATTCCCAGCACCAGATTTCCCTCCTGGCACTTCGAGGGTGGGAGCAGAGGCCAGACGTTCGTGCGCTAGACACTGTTCTCCTGGGCAGCCTGGAGGCCCTACCGGAGAGGTTTCATTCAAATGGATATTTAGGTATGAAATCGAGGAGTGACAGCAATGATGGTGGCACTGTTCCAAAGCAGACTGTGTGCTGAACATTCCCAGCACCAGATTTCCCTCCTGGCTCTTCGGGGGTGGGAGCAGAGGCCAGACGTTCGTGCGCTACTCACTGTGCTGCTGGGCAGCCTTGACCGACCACCGGAGATGATCCATTCAAATGGAGTTTTAGGTATGAAATCGAGGAGCGACAGCAATGATGGTGGCACCGTTGCAAAGCTGACTGTGTGCTGAACATTCCCAGCACCAGATTTTCCTCCTGGCTCTTCGGCTGTGGGAGCAGGTTCCAGACATTGGTGCTCTACTCACTATGTTTCTAGGCAGCCTCAAAGGACCTCCGGAGAGATTCCATTCAAATAAACTTTTAGGTATGAAATCGAGGAGCAACAGCAATGATGGTTGCACCGTTGCAAAGCTGACTGTGTGCTGAAACTTCCCAGCACCAAATTTACCTCCTGGCACTTCGGCTGTGCGAGTAGAGGCCAGATGTTCGTGCGCTACTCACTGTGCTGCTGGGCAGCCTCGACCGAACACCAGAGATGTTCCCTTCAAATGGAGTTTTAGGTATGAAATCGAGGAGCGACAGCAGTGATGGTGGCACCGTTGCAAAGCTGACTGTGTGCTGAACATTCCCAGCAGCAGATTTCCCTCCTGGCTCTTCGGCTGAGGGAGCAGAGGCCAGACGTTCGTGCGCTACTCAGTGTGCTGCTGGGCAGCCTCGAAGGTCCACCGGAGAGGTTCAATTAAAATAAACTTTTAAGTATGAAATTGAGGAGCAACAGCAATGATGGTTGCACTGTTGCAAAGCTGACTGTGTGCTGAACATTCCCAAAACCAGATTTACCTCCTACCTCTTCGGCTGTGGGAACAGAGGCCAGTTGCTCTCACTACCCGATACTCTGAGTACCCAGTGCTCTCAGTACCCGGTGCTCTCCGTACGCGGTGCTCTCAGGACCCAGTGCTCTCAGTACCCAGTGCTCTCAGTAACCAGTTCTCTCAGTACGCGGTGCTCTCAGTACCCGGTGCTCTCAGTACCCGGTGCTCTAAGTACGCGGTACTCTCAGTACGCGGTGCTCTCAGTACCCAGTGCTCTCAGTACCTGGTGCTCTCAATACGCGGTGCTCTGAGTACGCGGTGCTCTACTTACCCTGTGTTCTCAGTACGCGGTGTTCTCAGTACCCGGTGCTCTCCGTACGCGGTGCTCTCACTACCCGGTGCTCTCAGCACCCAGTGCTCTAAGTACCCGGTAATCTCAGTACCCGGTGCTCACGTAAACGGTGCTCTCAGTAAGCGGTACTCTCAGTGCACAGTGCTCTCAGTACCCGGTGCTCTTAGTACCCATTGCTCTCAGTACCCGGTGCTCTCAGTACCCGGTGCTCTCTGTACCCAGTACTCCCAGTAACCGGTGCTCTCAGTATACAGTGCTCTCAATGACCGGTGCTATCATTACGCGGTGCTCTAAGTACCAGGTTTTCTCAGTACCCAGTGCTCTCAGCACCCGCTTCTCTCAGTACCCAGTGCTCTCACTACCCTGTGCTCTCAGTACACGGTGCTCTCAGTACCCAGTTCTCTCAGTAGCCTGTCCTCTCAGGACCCAGTTCTCTCAGTATCGGATGCTCTCAGTTGCAGGTGCTCTCAGTACCCAGTGCTCTCAATACCCGATGCTCTCAGTGCCAGGTGCTCTCAGTAGCCAGTGCTCAAATCACCCGGTGCTCTCTGTACGCGGTACTCTCAGTACCCAGTGCTCTCAGTACACTTTGCTCTCCGTATGCGGTGCTCTCAGTACGCGGTACTCTCAGTACCCAGTGCTCTCAGTACCCAGTGCTCTCAGTACCCAGTGCTCTCAGTACGCGGAGCTCTCAGTACCCAGTGCCGTCAGTACGCGGTTCTCTCACTAGCCGGTGCTCTCAGTACCCATTGCTCTCAGTACCCGGTGCTCTCAGTAGACAGTGCTCTCACTACCCAGTGCTCTTAGTACCAGGTGCTCTCAGTACGCTGTGCTCTCAGTACCCAGCGCTCTCAGTACCCGGTGCTCTCAGTACGTGGTGCTCTCACTACCCGGTGCTCTCAGTACGCGGTGCTCTCAGTAGGCGGTGCTCTCAGGACCCGCTGCTCTTAGTACCCATTGCTCTAAGTACACAGTGCTCTCAGTACCCGGTGGTCTCTGTACCCAGTGCTCCCAGTACCCGGTGCTCTCAGTACCCAGTGCTCTCAGTGCCGGGTGATCTCAGTACGCGGTGCTCTCAGTACCCAGTCCTCTCAGTACCCAGTGCTCTCCTTACGCGGTGCTCTCAGTACACGGTACACTCATTACCCAGTGCTCTCAGTAGCCGGTGCTCTCAGTACCCGGTGATCTCAGTACCCGGTGCTCTCAGTACGCAGTGCTCTCAGTACGCGCTGCTCTCAGTACCCAGTGCTCGCAGTACGCGGTTTTCTCAGTAGCCGGTGCTCTGAGTACACGTTGCTCTCAGTACTAGGTTTTCTCAGTACCCAGTGCTCTCAGTGCCAGGTGCTCTCAGTACCCAGTCCTCCCAGCATCCGGTGCTCTCCGTACGCGGTACTCTCAGTACACAGTGCTCTCAGTACCCGGTGCTCTGAGTACCCAGTGCTCTCAGTACGCGGTGCTCTCAGTACCCGGTGCTCTCAGTACGCCTTGCTCTCAGTACCCAGTGCTCTCAGTACACGGTGCTCTCAGTACACAGTGCTCTCAGAGCCCGGTGCTCTCAGTACCCAGTGCTCTAAGTACCCGGTGCTCTTAGTGCCCGGTGCTCTCAATTCCCAGTGCTCTCAGTACCCAGTGCTCTCTGTACGGGGTGCTCTCAGTAACCAGTTCTCTCAGTACCCGGTGCTCTCAGTACCCGGTGCTCTCAGCAACCAGTGCTCTCAGTACTCCGTTCTCTCAGTGCCAGGTGCTCTCAGTACCCAGTGCTCCCAGTATCCGGTGCTCTACGTACCCGGTGCTCTCCTTACGCGGTGCTTCCAGGACCCAGTTCTCTCAGTACCCGGTGCTCTCAGTACCCAGTGCTCTTAGTACCCGGTGCTCTCAGTACATACTGCTCTCAGTGCCCGGTCCTCTCAGTTCCCAGTGCTCTCAGTACCCAGTGCTCTCAGTACCCGGTGCTCTCAGCACCCGGTGCTCTCAGTAACCGGTGCTCTCAGTGCCAGGTGCTCTCAGTACCCAGTGCTCCCAATACCCGGTGCTCTCAGTAGCCAGTGCTCTCCGTACGCGGTGCTCTCAGTACCCAGTTCTCTCAGTACCCAGTGGTCTCAGTGCCCAGTACTCTCAGTACCCAGTGCTCTCAGTACCCGGTGCTCTCAGTACCCAGTGCTCTCAGTACGCGTTGCTCCCAGTACCCAGTGCTCTCAGTACCCAGTGCTCTCAGTACCTGGTGCTCTGAGTACGCGGTGCTCTCCTTACCCTGTGCTCCCAGTACGCGGTGTTCTCAGCACCTGGTGCTCTCAGTACCCAGTGCTCTCAATATGCGGTACTCTCAGTACCCAGTGCTCTCAGTACCAGGCGCTCTCAGTACGCAGTACTCTCACTACCCAGTGCTCTCAGTGCCCGGTGCTCACGTATGCGGTGCTCTCAGTACGCGGTACTATCAGTACCCAGTGCTCTCAGTACCCGGTGTTCCCACTACCCGATGCTCTCAGTACCCAGTGCTCTCAGTAACCGGTGCTCTCAGTACGTGGTACTCTCAGTACCCAGAGCTCTCAGTACCCGGTGCTCTCAGTACACGGTGCGCTCCGTATGCGGTGCTCTCAGTACATGGTACTCTCAGTACCCAGTGCTCTCAGGACCCGGAGCTCTCAGTACCCAGTCCTCTCAGTACCCGGTGCTCTTAGTACCCATTGCTCTCAGTACGCGGTGCTCTCTGTACCCAGTGCTCCCAGTACCCGCTGCTCTCAGTACCCAGTGCTCTCAGTGAGCGGTGCTATCATTACGCGGTGCTCTCAGTACCAGGTTTTCTCTGTACCCAGTGCTCTCAGCACCCGCTTCTCTCTGTACCCAGTGCTCTCACTACACTGTGCTCCCAGTACCCTGTGCTCTCAGTACCCAGTGCTCTCAGTACCCCCTGCTCTCAGTGCCTGGTTGTCTCAGTACCCAGTGCTCCCAGCACCCGGTGCTCTCTGTACGCGGTACTCTCAGTACCCAGTGCTCTCAGTACACGGTGCTCTCCGTATGTGGTGCTCTCAGTACGCGGTAATCTCAGTACCCAATGTTCCCAGTACCCAGTGCTCTCAGTACGCGGTGCTCTACTTATCCGCTGCTCTCAGTACCCAGTAATCTCAGTACGCGGTGCTCTCAGTACCCGGTGCTCTCCGTACGCGGTGCTCTCAGTACGCAGTACTTTCAGTACCCAGTGCTCTCAATACCCAGTGCTCTCAGTACCCAGTGCTCTCAGCACCCAGTGCTCTCAGTATCCAGTGCTCTCAGTACGCGGTGCTCTCAGGACACAGTGCTCTCATTGCCCGGTGCTCTCAGTACCCAGTGCTCTCAGTACGCGGTGCTCTCAGTACCCAGTGCTCTCAGTACCCGGTCCTCTCTGTACCCAGTGCTCCCAGTACCCGGTGCTCTTACTAACCAGTGCTCTCAGTGACCGGTGCTATCATTACGCTGTGCTCTCAGTACCAGGTTTTCTCAGTACCCAGTGCTCTCAGCACCCGCTTCTCTCAGTACCCAGTGCTCTCACTAACCTGTGCTCTCAGTACCCAGTGCTCTCAGGGCCAGGTGCTCTCAGTACCCAGTGCTCTCAGTACCCGGTGCTCTCCGTATGCGGTGCTCTCAGTACGCGGTACTCTCAGTACCCAGTGCTCTCAGTACCCGGTGCTCTCAGTACGCGGTGCTCTCAGTACCCAGTGCTCACAGTACCGAGTGCCCTCAGTATGTGGTTCCCTCAGTAGCCGGTGCTCTCAGTACCCAGTGCTCTCAGTACCCGGTGCTCTCGGTACCCTGTTCTCTCAGTACCCAGTGCTCTTAGTACCCGGTGCTCTCAGTACGCTGTGCTCTCAGTACCCAGTGCTCTCAGTACCCAGTGCCCTCACTACGTGGTGCTCTCAGTACCCGGTGCTCTGAGTACCCAGTGCTCTCAGTACGCGGTGCTCTCAGTACCCGGTGCTCTCAGTACGCCTTGCTCTCAGTACCCAGTGCTCTCAGTACCCGGTGCTCTCAGTACCCAGTGCTCTCAGTACGCGGTGCTCTCAGTACCCGGTGCTCTCAGTACGCCTTGCTCTCAGTACCCAGTGCTCTCAGTACGCGGTGCTCTCAGTACACAGTGCTCTCAGAGCCCGGTGGTCTCAGTACCCAGTGCTCTAAGTACCCAGTGCTCTCAGTGCCCGGTGCTCTCAATTCCCAGTGCTCTCAGTACCCAGTGCTCTCTGTACTCGGTGCTCTCAGTACCCAGCTCTCTCAGTACCCGGTGCTCTCAGCAAACAGTGCTCTCAGTACACCGTTCTCTCAGTGCCAGGTGCTCTCAGTAACCAGTGCTCCCAGTATCCGGTGCTCTACGTACCCGGTGCTCTTAGTACCCGGTGCTCTCAGTACAGACTGCTCTCAGTGCCCGGTGCTCTCAGTTCCCAGTGCTCTCAGTACCCAGTGCTCTCAGTACCCGGTGCTCTCAGCACCCAGTGCTCTCAGTAACCGGTGCTCTCAGTGCCAGGTGCTCTCAGTACCCAGTGCTCCCAATACCCGGTGCTCTCAGTACCCAGTGCTCTCCGTACGCGGTGCTCTCAGTACCCAGTTCTCTCAGTACCCAGTGGTCTCAGTGCCCAGTGCTCTCAGTACCCAGTGCTCTCAGTATCCGGTGCTCTCAGTACCCAGTGCTCTCAGTACGCGTTGCTCTCAGTACCCAGTGCTCTCAGTACCCGGTGCTCTCAGTACGCTTTGCTCTCAGTACGCCGTGCTCTCAGTACCTGGTGCTCTGAGTACGCGGTGCTCTGAGTACGCGGTGCTCTCCTTACCCCGTGCTCTCAGTACGCGGTGTTCTCAGCACCTGGTGCTCTCAGTACCCAGTGCTCTCAGTACCCAGCTCTCAGTATGCGGTACTCTCAGTACCCAGTGCTCTCAGTACCCGGTGTTCCCACTACCCGATGCTCTCAGTACCCAGTGCTCTCAGTAACCGGTGCTCTCAGTACGCGGTACTCTCAGTACCCAGTGCTCTCAGTACCCGGTGCTCTCAGTACACGGTGCGCTCCGTATGCGGTGCTCTCAGTACATGGTACTCTCAGTACCCAGTGCTCTCAGGACCCGGCGCTCTCAGTACACAGTGCTCTCAGTACCCAGTGCTCTCAGTACCCGGTGCTCTTAGTACCCATTGCTCTCAGTACCCGGTGCTCTCTGTACCCAGTGCTCCCAGTACCCAGTCCTCTCAGTGAGCGGTGCTATCATTACGCAGTGCTCTCAGTACCAGGTTTTCTCAGTACCCAGTGCTCTCAGCACCCGCTTCTCTCTGTACCCAGTGCTCTCACTACCCTGTGCTCCCAGTATTTTGTGCTCTCAGTACAAAGTGCTCACATTACCCAGTGCTCTCAGTAGCCTGTCCTCTCAGTACCCAGTTCTCTCAGTACCCAGTGCTCTCAGTACCCTGTGCTCTCAGTACCCAGTGCTCTCAGTACCCCCTGCTCTCAGTGCCTGGTTGTCTCAGTACCCAGTGCTCCCAGCACCCGGTGCTCTCTGTACGCGGTACTCTCAGTACCCAGTGCTCTCAGTACACGGTGCTCTCCGTATGTGGTGTTCTCAGTACGCGGTACACTCAGTACCCAATGCTCCCAGTACCCAGTGCTCTCAGTACGCGGTGCTCTACTTACCCGCTGCTCTCAGTACCCACTAATCTCAGTACGCGGTGCTCTCAGTACCCAGTGCTCTCCGTACGCGGTGCTCTCAGTACGCAGTACTCTCAGTACCCAGTGCTCTCATACCCGGTGCTCTCAGTACCCAGTGCTCTCAGTACCCAGTGCTCTCAGGATCCAGTGCTCTCAGTACGCGGTGCTCTCTGGACACAGTGCTCTCATTGCCCGGTGCTCTCAGTACCCAGTGCTCTCAGTACGCGGTGCTCTCAGTACCCGGTGCTCTCTGTACCCAGTGCTCCCAGTACCCGGTGCTCTCAGTACCCAGTGCTCTCAGTGACCGGTGCTATCGTTACGCGGTGCTCTCAGTACCCAGTGCTCTCAGCACCCGCTTCTCTCAGTACCCAGTGCTCTCACTAACCTCTGCTCTCAGTACGCAGTGCTCTCAGTACCCGGTGCTCTCAGTACCCAGTGCTCTCAGTACCCCGTGCTCTCAGGGCCAGGTGCTCTCAGTACCCAGTGCTCTCAGTACCCGTTGCTCTCAGTACGCTGTTCTCTCAGTACCCAGTGCTCTCAGTACCCGGTGCTCTCAGTACGCTGTGCTCTCAGTACCCAGTGCTCTCAGTACCCGGTGCTCTCAGTACGCGGTGCTCTCAGTACACAGTGCTCTCAGTACCCGGTGCTCTGAGTACCCAGTGCTCTCAGTACGCGGTGCTCTCAGTACCCAGTGCTCTCAGTACCCGGTGCTCTGAGTACCCAGTGCTCTCAGTACCCGGTGCTCTCAGTACACAGTGCTCTCAGTACGCGGTACTCTCAGTACCCAGTGCTCTCAGTACCCGGTGCTCTGAGTACCCAGTGCTCTCAGTATGCGGTGCTCTCAGTACCCGGTGCTCTCAGTACGCCTTGCTCTCAGTACCCAGTGCTCTCAGTACGCGGTGCTCTCAGTACACAGTGCTCTCAGAGCCCGGTGGTCTCAGTACCCAGTGCTCTAAGTACCCAGTGCTCTCAGTGCCCGGTGCTCTCAATTCCCAGTGCTCTCAGTACCCAGTGCTCTCTGTACTCGGTGCTCTCAGTACCCAGCTCTCTCAGTACCCGGTGCTCTCAGCAAACAGTGCTCTCAGTACACCGTTCTCTCAGTGCCAGGTGCTCTCAGTAACCAGTGCTCCCAGTATCCGGTGCTCTACATACCCGGTGCTCTTAGTACCCGGTGCTCTCAGTACAGACTGCTCTCAGTGCCCGGGCCTCTCAGTTCCCAGTGCTCTCAGTACCCAGTGCTCTCAGTACCCGGTGCTCTCAGCACCCAGTGCTCTCAGTAACCGGTGCTCTCAGTGCCAGGTGCTCTCAGTACCCAGTGCTCCCAATACCCGGTGCTCTCAGTACCCAGTGCTCTCCGTACGCGGTGCTCTCAGTACCCAGTTCTCTCAGTACCCAGTGGTCTCAGTGCCCAGTGCTCTCAGTACCCAGTGCTCTCAGTATCCGGTGCTCTCAGTACCCAGTGCTCTCAGTACGCGTTGCTCTCAGTACCCAGTGCTCTCAGTACCCGGTGCTCTCAGTACGCTTTGCTCTCCGTACGCCGTGCTCTCAGTACCTGGTGCTCTGAGTACGCGGTGCTCTGAGTACGCGGTGCTCTCCTTACCCCGTGCTCTCAGTACGCAGTGTTCTCAGCACCTGGTGCTCTCAGTACCCAGTGCTCTCAGTACCCAGCTCTCAGTATGCGGTACTCTCAGTACCCAGTGCTCTCAGTACCAGGCGCTCTCAGTACGCGGTACTCTCAGTACCCAGTGCTCTCAGTACCCGGTGCTCACGTACGCGGTGCTCTCAGTACGCGGTACTATCAGTACCCAGTGCTCTCAGTACCCGGTGTTCCCACTACCCGATGCTCTCAGTACCCAGTGCTCTCAGTAACCGGTGCTCTCAGTACACGGTACTCTCCGTACGCGGTGCTCTCAGTACATGGTACTCTCAGTACCCAGTGCTCTCAGGACCCGGCGCTCTCAGTACACAGTGCTCTCAGTACCCAGTGCTCTCAGTACCCGGTGCTCTTAGTACCCATTGCTCTCAGTACCCGGTGCTCTCTGTACCCAGTGCTCGCAGTACCCGCTGCTCTCAGTACCCAGTCCTCTCAGTGAGCGGTGCTATCATTACGCAGTGCTCTCAGTACCAGGTTTTCTCAGTACCCAGTGCTCTCAGCACCCGCTTCTCTCTGTACCCAGTGCTCTCACTACCCTGTGCTCCCAGTACTTGGTGCTCTCAGTACAAAGTGCTCACATTACCCAGTGCTCTCAGTAGCCTGTCCTCTCAGTACCCAGTTCTCTCAGTACCCAGTGCTCTCAGTACCCTGTGCTCTCAGTACCCAGTGCTCTCAGTACCCCCTGCTCTCAGTGCCTGGTTGTCTCAGTACCCAGTGCTCCCAGCACCCGGTGCTCTCTGTACGCGGTACTCTCAGTACCCAGTGCTCTCAGTACCCGGTGCTCTCCGTATGTGGTGTTCTCAGTACGCGGTACACTCAGTACCCAATGCTCCCAGTACCCAGTGCTCTCAGTACCCGGTGCTCTCAGTACCCAGTGCTCTCAGTACCCGGTGCTCTCAGTACGCTGTGCTCTCAGTACGCAGTGCTCTCAGTACCCGGTGCTCTCAGTACCCGGTGCTCTCAGTACCCGGTGCTCTCCTTACCCCGTGCTCTCAGTACCCAGTGCTCTCAGTACCGGTGCTCTCAGTACCCAGTGCTCTCAGTACCCAGCTCTCAGTATGCGGTACTCTCAGTACCCAGTGCTCTCAGTACCAGGCGCTCTCAGTACGCGGTACTCTCAGTACCCAGTGCTCTCAGTACCCGGTGCTCTCAGTACGCGGTGCTCTCAGTACCCGGTACTCTCAGTACCCAGTGCTCTCAGTACCCGGTGCTCTCACTACCCAGTGCTCTCAGTACCCAGTGCTCTCAGTAACCGGTGCTCTCAGTACACGGTGCTCTCAGTACGCGGTGCTCTCAGTACACGGTACTCTCAGTACCCAGTGCTCTCAGTACCCGGTGCTCTCAGTACACAGTGCTCTCAGTACCCAGTGCTCTCAGTACCCGGTGCTCTCAGTACCCATTGCTCTCAGTACCCGGTGCTCTCAGTACCCAGTGCTCTCAGTACCCGCTGCTCTCAGTACCCAGTCCTCTCAGTGAGCGGTGCTATCATTACGCGGTGCTCTCAGTACCAGGTTTTCTCTGTACCCAGTGCTCTCAGCACCCGCTTCTCTCTGTACCCAGTGCTCTCACTACACTGTGCTCTCCGTATGCGGTGCTCTCAGTACCCAGTGCTCTCATTACCCAGTGCTCTCAGTAGCCTGTCCTCTCAGTACCCAGTTCTCTCAGTACCCAGTGCTCTCAGTACCCTGTGCTCTCAGTACCCAGTGCTCTCAGTACCCCCTGCTCTCAGTGCCTGGTTGTCTCAGTACCCAGTGCTCCCAGCACCCGGTGCTCTCAGTACGCGGTACTCTCAGTACCCAGTGCTCTCAGTACCCGGTGCTCTCCGTATGTGGTGTTCTCAGTACGCGGTACACTCAGTACCCAATGCTCCCAGTACCCAGTGCTCTCAGTACGCGGTGCTCTACTTACCCGCTGCTCTCAGTACCCAGTAATCTCAGTACGCGGTGCTCTCAGTACCCAGTGCTCTCAGTACGCGGTGCTCTCAGTACGCAGTGCTCTCAGTACCCAGTGCTCTCATACCCGGTGCTCTCAGTACCCAGTGCTCTCAGTACCCGGTGCTCTCAGTACCCAGTGCTCTCAGTACCCAGTGCTCTCAGTACGCGGTGCTCTCAGTACCCGGTGCTCTCAGTACCCGGTGCTCTCAGTACCCAGTGCTCTCAGTACCCAGTGCTCTCAGTACGGTGCTCTCAGTACCCTGTGCTCTCAGTAAGCGGTGCTCTCAGTACCCGGTGCTCTCAGTACCCAGTGCTCTCACTACCCTGTGCTCTCAGTACGCGGTGCTCTCAGTACCCAGTGCTCTCAGTACCCGGTGCTCTCAGTACCCAGTGCTCTCAGTACCCAGTGCTCTCAGTGACGGTGATCTTAGTACACTGTGCTCTCAGTAAGCGGTGCTCTCAGTACCCGGTTCTCTCAGTACTCAGTGCTGTCACTACCTTGTGCTCTCAGTACGCGGTGCTCTCAGTACCCGGTGCTCTCAGTACCCGGTGCTCTCAGTACCCAGTGCTCTCTGTACCCAGTGCTCTCAGTGACGGTGATCTTAGTACACTGTGCTCTCAGTAAGCGGTGCTCTCAGTACCCGGTTCTCTCAGTACTCAGTGCTGTCACTACCTTGTGCTCTCAGTACGCAGTGCTCTCAGTACCCGGTGCTCTCAGTACTCGGTGCTCTCAGTACACCGTGCTCTCAGTACCCGGTGCTCTCAGTACCCAGTGCTCCCAGTACCCAGTGCTCTCAGTACACTGTGCTCTCAGTGCCAGGTGCTCCCAGCACCCGGGGCTCTCCTTCCGCGGTACTCTCAGTACCCAGTGCTCTCAGTACCCGGTGCTCTCAGTACCAGGTGCTCTCAGTACGCGGTACTCTCAGTACCCGGTTCTCTCAGTGCCCTGTGCTCTCAGTACCCGGTGTTCTCAGTACGCGGTGCTCTCCTTACAAGCTGCTCTCAGTTCCCGGTGCTGTCCGTATGCGATGCTCTCAGTACACTGTACTGTCAGTACCCAGTGCTCTCAGTACACAGTCCTCTCAGTACCCAGTGCTCTCCGTATGCAGTGCTCTCAGTACACCGTTCTCTGAGCAGCCAGTGCTCCCACAACCCTGTTCTCTCAGTACGCGGTGCTCTCAGTATACAGTACTCTCAGTATGTGCTGCTCTCAGTACCCGGTGCTCTCAGTACGTGGTACTCTCAGTACCCAGTGCTCTCAGTACCCAGTGCTCTCAGTACGCGGTGCTCTCAGTACGCGGTGCTCTCAGTACGTGGTGCTCTCAGTACCCGGTGCTCTCAGTACGCGGTGCTCTCAGTACCCAGTGCTCTCAGTACCCAGTGCTCTCAGTACCCTGTGCTCTCACTACCCTGTGCTCTCAGTACGCGGTACTCTCAGTACCCCGTGCTCTCAGAACGCGGTGCTCTCAGTAACCAGTGCTATAAGTACACGGTGCTCGCAGTACACAGTGCTCTCAGAACGCGGTGCTTTCACTACCCAGTGCTCTCAGTACCCGGTGCTCTCAGTACGCGGTGCTCTCACAACCCTGTTCTCTCAGTACGCGGTGCTCTCAGTACACGGTGCTCTCAGTACCCAGTGCTCTCAGTACCCGGTGCTCTCCGTACGCAGTGCTCTCAGTACCCAGTGCTCTCACAACCCTGTTCTCTCAGGACGCGGTGCTCTCAGTACACGGTACTCTCAGTACCCAGTGCTCTCAGTACCCGGGGCTCTCCGTACGCAGTGCTCTCAGTACCCAGTTCTCTCAGTACGCGGTGCTCTCACTACCCAGTGCTCTCGGTACACTGTTCTCTCAGTACCCAGTGCTCTCAGTACCCGGTGCTCTCAGTACCCAGTGCTCTCAGTACCCAGTGCTCTCAGTACCCGGTGCTCTTAGTACCCATTGCTCTCAGTTCCCGGTGCTCTCTGTACCCAGTGCTCGCAGTACCCGCTGCTCTCAGTACCCAGTCCTCTCAGTGAGCGGTGCTATCATTACGCAGTGCTCTCAGTACCAGGTTTTCTCAGTACCCAGTGCTCTCAGCACCCGCTTCTCTCTGTACCCAGTGCTCTCACTACCCTGTGCTCCCAGTACTTGGTGCTCTCAGTACAAAGTGCTCACATTACCCAGTGCTCTCAGTAGTCTGTCCTCTCAGTACCCAGTTCTCTCAGTGCCCAGTGCTCTCAGTACCCTGTGCTCTCAGTACCCAGTGCTCTCAGTACCCCCTAGTCCTCTCAGTACCCAGTGCTCTCAGCACCCGGTGCTCTCAGTACGCGGTGCTCTCAGTACCCGGTACTCTCAGTACCCGGTGCTCTCCGTATGTGGTGTTCTCAGTACGCGGTACACTCAGTACCCAATGCTCCCAGTACCCAGTGCTCTCAGTACGCGGTGCTCTACTTACCCGCTGCTCTCAGTACCCAGTAATCTCAGTACGCGGTGCTCTCAGTACCCAGTGCTCTCCGTACGCGGTGCTCTCAGTACGCAGTACTCTCAGTACCCAGTGCTCTCATACCCGGTGCTATCAGTACCCAGTGCTCTCAGTAACCAGTGCTCTCAGGATCCAGTGCTCTCAGTACCCAGTGCTCTCAGTACGCGGTGCTCTCAGTACCCGGTGCTCTCTGTACCCAGTGCTCCCAGTACCCGGTGCTCTCAGTACCCAGTGCTCTCAGTGACCGGTGCTATCGTTACGCGGTGCTCTCAGTACCCAGTGCTCTCAGCACCCGCTTCTCTCAGTACCCAGTGCTCTCACTAACCTGTGCTCTCAGTACGCAGTGCTCTCAGTACCCGGTGCTCTCAGTACCCAGTGCTCTCAGTACCCCATGCTCTCAGGGCCAGGTGCTCTCAGTACCCAGTGCTCTCAGTACCCGGTGCTCTCGGTACACTGTTCTCTCAGTACCCAGTGCTCTTAGTACCCGGTGCTCTCAGTACCCAGTGCTCTCAGTACCCGGTGCTCTCAGTACGCGGTGCTCTCAGTGCCCAGTGCTCTCAGTACCCGGTGCTCTGAGTACCCAGTGCTCTCAGTACGCGGTGCTCTCAGTACACAGTGCTCTCAGTACGTGGTACTCTCAGTACCCAGTGCTCTCAGTACCCGGTGCTCTGAGTACCCAGTGCTCTCAGTACGCGGTGCTCTAAGTACCCGGTGCTCTCAGTACGCCTTGCTCTCAGTACCCAGTGCTCTCAGTACACGGTGCTCTCAGTACACAGTGCTCTCAGAGCCCGGTGCTCTCAGTACCCAGTGCTCTAAGTAACCGGTGCTCTCAGTGCCCGGTGCTCTCAATTCCCAGTGCTCTCAGTACCCAGTGCTCTCTGTACGCGGTGCTCTCAGTAACCAGTTCTCTCAGTACCCGGTGCTCTCAGTACCCGGTGCTCTCAGCAACCAGTGCTCTCAGTACTCCGTTCTCTCAGTGCCAGGTGCTCTCAGTACCCAGTGCTCCCAGTATCCGGTGCTCTACGTACCCGGTGCTCTCCTTATGCTGTGCTTCCAGGACCCAGTTCTCTCAGTACCCGGTGCTCTCAGTACCCAGTAATCTTAGTACCCGGTGCTCTCAGTACATACTGCTCTCAGTGCCCGGTACTCTCAGTTCCCAGTGCTCTCAGTACCCAGTGCTCTCAGTACCCAGTGCTCTCAGTACGCGGTGCTCTCAGTACGCAGTGCTCTCAATACGTGGTGCTCTCAGTACCCGGTGCTCTCAGTACGTGGTGCTCTCAGTACCCAGTCCTCTCAGTACCCAGTGATCTCAGTACCCTGTGCTCTCAGTACGCGGTGCTCTCAGTACACAGCGCTCTCAGTACCCAGCGCTCTCAGTACCCAGTGCTCTTACTACCCTGTGCTCTCAGTACGCGGTACTCTCAGTACCCCGTGCTCACAGTACGTCGTGCTCTCAGAACGCGGTGCTTTCACTACCCAGTGCTCTCAGTACCCCGTGCTCTCAGTACGCGGTGCTCTCAGTACGCTGTGCTCTCAGTACCCAGTGCTCTCACAACCCTGTTCTCTCAGTACCCAGTGCTCTCAGTACCCGGTACTCTCAGTACCCAGTGCTCTCAGTACCCAGTTCTCTCAGTACCCAGTGCTCTCACTACCCAGTGCTCTCAGTACGCAGTGCTCACAGTACCCAGTCCTCACAGTACGCGGTGCTCTCAGTACTCATTGCTCTCAGTACCCAGTGCTCTCAGTACCCAGTGTTCTCAGTAGCCTATCCTCTCACTACCCGGTACTCTCAGTACCCAGTGCTCTCAGTACCCGGTGCTCTCAGTACCCGGTGCTCTCAGTACCCAGTGCTCTCAGTACCCGGTGCTCTCCGTACGCAGTGCTCTCAGTACCCAGTTCTCTCAGTACGCGGTGCTCTCACTACCCAGTGCTCTCCGTACGCAGTGCTCTCAGTACCCAGTCCTCTCAGTACGCGGTGCTCTCAGTACTCATTGCTCTCAGTACCCGGTGCTCTCAGTACCCAGTGCTCTCAGTACCCAGTGTTCTCAGTAGCCTATCCTCTCACTACCCGGTGCTTACAGTACCCAGTTCTCTCAGTGCCCGGTGCTCTCAGTACCCAGTGCTCTTAGTACCCGGTGCTCTCAGTACACGGTGCTCTCAGTACCCAGTGCTCTCAGAACCCAGTGCTCTCAGTACCAGGTGCTCTCAGTATGCGGTGCTCTCAGTACCCGGTGCTCTCACTAACCTGTGCTCTCCGTACGCGGTGCTCTCAGTACCCAGTGCTTTCAGTACACGGTGCTCTCAGTACCTGGTGCTCTCAGTACCCGGTGCTCTCAGTACACGGTGCTCTTAGTACCCAGTGGCCTTAGTACCTTTAGCTCTCAGTACCCAGTGCTCTCAGTACCCGGTGCTCTCAGAACCCAGTGCTCTCAGTACCCGATGCTCTCAGTACCCAGTGCTCTCAGTACCCGGTGCTCTCACTACGTCGTGCTCTCAGTACCAGGTGCTCTCAGTATCCAGAGCTCTAAGTACCCTGTGCTCTCAGTACACGGAGCTCTCCTAAAGGGTGCTCTCAGTATCCGGTGCTCTCAGTACCCGGTGCTCTCAGTACCCGGTGCTCTCAGTACCCAGTGCTGCCAGTACCCGGTGCTCTCTGTACCCTGTGCTCTCAGTGACGGTGATCTTAGTACACTGTGCTCTCAGTAAGCGGTGCTCTCAGTACCCGGTTCTCTCAGTACTCATTGCTGTCACTACCTTGTGCTCTCAGTACGCGGTGCTCTCAGTGCTCGGTGCTCTCAGTACACCGTGCTCTCAGTACCCGGTGCTTTCAGTACCCAGTGCTCCCAGTAGCCAGTGCTCTCAGTACACTGTGCTCTCAGTGCCAGGTGCTCCCAGCACCCGGTGCTCTCCTTCCGCGGTACTCTCAGTACCCAGTGCTCTCAGTACCCGGTGCTCTCAGTATGAGGTGCTCTCAGTACGCGGTGATCTCAGTACCCGGTTCTCTCAGTACGCGGTGCTCTCAGTACCCGGTGCTCTCAGTACGCGGTGCTCTCAGTACCCAGTGATCTCAGTACGCGGTGCTCTCCTTACAAGCTGCTCTCAGTTCCTGGTGCTGTCCGTATGCGGTGCTCTCAGTACACTGTACTCTCAGTACCCAGTGCTCAAAGTACCCAGCCCTCTCAGTACCCAGTGCTCTCCGTACGCAGTGTTCTCAGTACACGGTACTCTCAGCAGCCAGTGCTCTCACAACCCTGTTCTCTCAGTACGCGGTGCTCTCAGTATACAGTACTCTCAGTATGTGCTGCTCTCAGTACCCGGTGCTCTCAGTACGTGGTACTCTCAGTACCCAGTGCTCTCAGTACCCAGTGCTCTCAGTACGCGGTGCTCTCAGTACGCGGTGCTCTCAGTACGTGGTGCTCTCAGTACCCGGTGCTCTCAGTACGTGGTGCTCTCAGTACCCAGTCCTCTCAGTACCCAGTGCTCTCACTACCCTGTGCTCTCAGTACGCGGTGCTCTCAGTACCCCCAACCCCCAAACGCGGTGCTCTCAGTAACCAGTGCTCTCAGTACCCGGTGCTCTCAGTACCCAGTGCTCTCAGAACGCGGTGCTCTCAGTACCCAGTGCTCTCAGTACCCGGTGCTCTCAGAACGCCTGCTCTCAGTAACCAGTGCTATCAGTACCCGGTGCTCTCACAACCCAGTTCTCTCAGTACGCGGTGCTCTCAGTACACGGTGCTCTCAGTACCCAGTGCTCTCAGTACCCGGTGCTCTCAGTACGCAGTGCTCTCAGTACCCAGTGCTCTCACAACCCTGTTCTCTCAGTACGCGGTGCTCTCAGTACACGGTACTCTCAGTACCCGGTGCTCTCCGTACGCAGTGCTCTCAGTACCCAGTTCTCTCAGTACGCGGTGCTCTCACTACCCAGTGCTCTCAGTACGCAGTGCTCTCAGTACCCAGTCCTCTCAGTACGCGGTGCTCTCAGTACTCATTGCTCTCAGTACCCGGTACTCTCAGTACCCAGTGTTCTCAGTAGCCTATCCTCTCACTACCCAGTGCTCTCAATACCCAGTGCTCTCAGTGCCCGGTGCTCTCAGTACCCAGTGCTCTTAGTACCCGGTTCTCTCAGTACACGGTGCTCTCAGTACCCGGTGCTCTCAGAACCCAGTGCTCTCAGTACCCGGTGCTCTCAGTACCCGGTGCTCTCACTAACCTGTGCTCTCAGTAACCTGTGCTCTCAGTACGCGGTGCTCTCAGTACGCGGTGCTGTCAGGACTCAGTGCTCTCAGTGCGCGGTGCCCTCCTTACCCGCTGCTCTCCGTACCCGGTGCTCTCCGTACGCGGTACTCTCAGTACCCAGTGCTCTCAGTACCCGGAGCTCTCAGTACACGGTACTCTCAGTACCCAGTGCTCCCAGCACCCGGTGCTCTCCGTACGCAGTACTCTCAGTACACAGTGCTCTCAGTACACGGTACTCTCAGTACCCAGTGCTCTCAGTATCCGGTGCTCTCAGTACCCGGTGCTCTCCGTACACAGTGCTGTCAGTACACGGTACTCTCAGTACCCAGTGCTCTCAGTACCCGGTGCTCTCAGTACCTGGTGCTCTCAGTACCAGGTTTTCTCAGTACCCAGTGCTCTCAGTACCCGGTGCTCTCAGTACCCAGTGTGCTCATTACCCTGTGCTCTCAGTACCCGGTTCTCTCAGTACCCGGTTCTCCCAGTACGCAGTGTTCTCACTACCCTGTGCTCTCAGTACACGGTGCTCTCAGTACCCAGTGCTCTCAGTACACGGTGCTCTCAGTACCCGGTGCTCTCCGTACACGGTGCTCTCAGTACGCGGTACTCTTAGTACCCAGTGCTCTCAGTACCCAGTGCTCTCAGTACCCGGTTCTCTCAGTACCCAGTGCTCTCAGTACCCAGTGCTCTCAGCCATGGAGTAAGGCCATGGATCCTTGGAGGCCTTGTGCGAGCAAAGCAAAGTGTAGGCCTCACATGTACATGACTTAAGCTGAAGGGCACACTGTCCTTGACCTCTGGGGAAAGTCCCTAGGGGCGGAGCTGCGGTTGAAGACCCCTGTAAACAGAGACCGCATATGGAAGGGGAATGTAAATGAAACCGTTCAGAACTGGCCAATGCTGTTATGTCTGGTAGGCATAATTAGCGCTACGAGGATATAAGCCATGTACAACACGAATAAAGTAGAAGCTTGTTTATCGCTCATATTGGGTTGTTGTGTCTGGCTTCTCCTCGCCGTCGGCACCCCGACACCAACCGACCCTCCCAGACCCTACCCTAGAGACGTGCGGGTTCTCTCTAATGAAACTTGGAGCTTCACAGACGTGGGTTTGCTGGTTGTGCCTGAGCACTGCAGGGCAAGAGCCGCTGCTTTGTCCCCAACCTCCTCCTGGCATCACAGGGGATGCCGGGCTGCTTCCCAAATAGGAGCTGGCACTGGGCACCCAGTGGAGATGCTGGTGTCATCCCATGGGTGGCACTGGAGCTGAACCCAGGTTCCGGAGGGGGAGGCACCATGGGGGATGCTGTGGGGCTGAGGATGCTCTGTTCCAGAGAGAGCAGTGACCCCAGGATGCGTGGAGAGCACGGGTGTCACCATGGGTCTTGTCTCTCCCATCGGGGCTCCAGCGGGGACCTCAGAGCACACAAAGGAGTTGATAACACAAATACTTTATTCAGGCATCGAAACTCCTGACTGTTCGTTAGCAAGTAAATTGATATGGTTTAAATAATTTTCACTTTAAATTATTACTTTTCATAGAATTTATTTTATTTGGTGTTTTTTTCCCCCTCTTTTTAGCAAAAAGTACTTTGTTTAATTAAGTTAAATAGAAAGCTTTCCCACTGAAGAAGGCTGCAGTCCAAGTGGTCTCGTGTGTACTCAGGGCTGGGGAAGCACCAGGGGCATGACGGGTGGCAAGGGGGAAGGGTCAGTTCTTCAGGCTCTGGAAGCGCTGCAGATGTGCCTGCAGCCAGGACCCCTGGGATCTGTGCACAGCTCCTTCTTGGTGATGATCATGCTGCCAGGACAAGTCCCCATGCTTAGAGTGCTCGGCCGGGGCAGCGGGGTGCCAGCGATAGTTCCCCAGCCTTGGGGCAGGGATGTGGACATTCCCTTTCTTAGCCCCCAGAGCTACTCCCATCACTCTTGGCTGGCTGCAGCTGCTGCTGGTGATATAAGCAGGGCTAATGAAGGTGCTGTGGGATGGGGCGTTGCTGGTAAGTGAAGCAGCACGTGGTGGGGACACCATCTGTGAGGGCAGAGACAGAGAGCCCTGAGGAGACCCCAGACACAGGGGTTCCCGGCTACATTTGCCTCCCAGGTCCCCTCTTGTGTGCTATTCCCGGGTGCCAGCGTCTACCTCTTGCTCCCAGCTCTCTCCCTGATGGGGATGGAGCTCACGCTCTGCCCCAGCAGCTCCTATGGAGCAATGGCACAGTGCGCCCCAGGGAGGGTGCAGCAATGCTGGACTCACCGAGATGGGCCTCAGATGGGGAGCGGGCAGCCACGAGGAGGAGAGCGACCAGAGCGGCTGCAGAGAACTTCATGGTGCTGCGGAGCTGAGGCAGCTGAAGCAGGGCTGGAGCTGGGGTCTGCAGGGCTCTGCACAAGGCTCAGCCCTGTGGCCATGCCCTCCTTTCCTCCCCGGCCACGTGGCCCGCACAGGGTTTCAAGGAAAGAAAATGAGTCCATGATACCAGGGAAATTATGTTCAAAGCACCCCTATTTGCTGAACTGGAGAAGGAAACCGCAGAAAGGGAAGCGCTGGCCATGGAAGTGCAACTTTCAGATTCCATTTGGGTGCCCCAAACGCCACAGCACCAACACTGCCACTGCTGCAAGGATCCCCCACCAGGCATGAGCCAGGCCGAGGCACAGAGCTCCATGGCCAGAGCCCCAGTGGCAATCCCAAGGAGGCAGCAAGCTCCAGGCAGGGATTTGCTTTGCAGCATCGTCGTGTTGGGGGGCTGAGGAGCTGCTCTGTGGATGGACACCCCCAGGCTCTGCTGCTGTTGCTGACAGAAGACCACTGCCAGGAGAAAGCTCCCAGCTTAGTCCCAATTTTGGCACAAACAGCCTTTCTCACCCTGCTCCCCTGATCCCAGCAGAGATTCAGAGTTAGCGTCAGACCTGGCACCCAGGCTGGGGAGATCAGTAGTAAGCCCTCCGTGGGCAGGGAAACAGGGGGTTCCTACCCTGCAGCAAAGCAGCACTGCCAGCGATGTGAGAGGGGACCCCTTGTAGCAGAAGGGAGCAAGAGAGTCTCAGGGGTACCCCCACATCCCTTGTGCCAGGGGTGGGAAAGCACCAATCCCTTTTGCCTCCTCTCAGTCTGCAGCCCCTATAGCAATTGTTGCTACAAGGACGTGTTCATCCGGCAGAAAATCCCTGCCCTCCTCATCAAGAGCTACCAGGAGATACCTTCCCACTGCTCCCACAAGACTCTGCACTGAGTACCCCAAGCCAGCCTTCCTCCCTGGCACCCAGCTCCTCACCCTCACTCAGCCACCTTCCCTGTGCTCTTCCCTACGTTCCTTCCTTGTTCTGCCTTTCAGGAAGCCCCAAGACAAGCCACCCCCAAAGGGTTCCATGAAGGGGGGACTGCACTGGCTCTTCCCATGCACTTCCTTTCTCACTGCTCTATCCCAAAGAGCCCCCAAACTCCCCATTTCAGCTGCCATCAAGAAGAGTGGGAAGGAAGCCAAGGCTCCAGATTGCTTAAAGTCAGACCTTTGGGGGGATGTGGGGAAAGGATGCTGCAGGGCACCCCAGGGCATGGCTCACCCCCATTTCCCCCATCAACGCAGCCCCTATCCCACTGCTGCGGGAAGGCTGCAGAATGGGAAAGAGGTTCTGCGTGGTCCAGGACTGGTTCCAGCAGCACCAGCGGCAGAAGCTGTCAACCCGCACGTCCGCGTGAAGCTGCCTTCCCCATAAGCCGTACATTGCTCAATAGGTTTAATACAAGATCTCATGCGGATCTGCTGCTGGAGTGAGACTGGATAAATCCTGCGGGATAAACGGGTCACATCAGCATTTGTTCTCACCACGGGGACCCAGGAATAGTCCAGGAGGCCTGGAAGGGCAGGGAAACCAAAAAGGGGTACGGCCGATCCCCTCCAAGATGAAGCAGCCCATGCCCAGGCGAGGTGCACCAAGGCTCAGTGCTAATGCTGCACTTGGGTCACAACAACCCCATGCACCAGGGAAAAGAGGCTGGTGGAAATGGCTTGGGGTGGTGGTCAAAAGCCAGCTAAAGCTGAGCCACGTCTGTGGCCAGATGGCCAAGAAGGTCAACGGCATCCTGGCTTGTATCAGCAATAGCGCGGCAGCAGGGCCAGGGAAGCCATCGTCCCCCTGTACTGGTGGGTCCCGTGCCGGTGGGTCCAGCGCCTGGGCTGGCTGCAAGGTGGGCACTGCGAGGGGCAGGGAGACGATGAGCAGAGCCAGCCCACACCACGCTCCCTCCCTCCATCTGTCCCTGGATCGCAGCCCTGTGCCTCTCCCCGCATTCCAGATGCCCCGGGCGGAGCCCTCGTGCGCTGCCGCATCACAGTCACCCTGCACTTAAAGAGCGCCCCTCCCGCAGCCCCACATCAGTAGGGTCTTTGAGCAAACCAACATTGCCAGGCCCAGCCACCTCCTTGGCTGCAGCCACTTGCAGTGATGAAGCGCAAATCACGGCGCCGCAAGGCCCCGTGTCCAGCAGCGCTGCCAGAGGAGAACGAGCCCTCCTGTGCGCCTCCCCAGTGCAAGAGGCAGCGGGACGGCCCTGGTGAGGAAGGTGAGTGCACAGCATCCCGCTGGGACCCTGCCAGAGGGGACTGTGGACGCAAGCACATAGGAAGGTGGTTGCGTCTCTCCCCCATCCCACTCCCAGCATTACACTGGGACCCCGTCACAGTGCAGGGGGTGATGCTGCTGCCCCCCCTGCAGTGTGCGGGTTCTGCCGGCGGGCCGATTGCAACCCCGAGGTGGTGGGACAGCTTTGCCGTCAGGGTGGTTTCTGCGTGCATGAAAATTGCCTGGTGAGTGCCTGGTCCTGACACCCCCCTCTCCGCGGCCCCGCACCGCCAGCAGCCCCTGGCACATACCCTCTTCTCCCCTCTTGCAGTACCACGCCAGCAGGCTGCAACAGAGAGGGGCCGATGAAGAGGGCTTCTACGGCTTCCTCTTCCCTGACATCAAGGAGGAGCTGAAGCGGGTGGCACAGAAGGTGAGGCCTGAGGGCATCACGGTCTCCATTCCCTATGTCCAGCACTGCACAGGCCAGCAATCCCCCAGGGATGCTCTGGCAGCTGGCTGCAAGCAACTGCCCAGATGCCCCTTGATCCAAAAAGTCCTCTTTTCTGGAAATTGGGACTGGGAGAGACAAAGTGGATTTATCAGTGGTCCGGTGTCACTGGAACGTGGTGGGGTTGTGCTGGATGAGGGCAAACAGGAATCCCCAGGGGCATGGCTCCAGAGAAGGGCAATTGTGGAGTTTCACGACAGGGACTCAAGTTGATGCAGAGCCTCAAATCCTCCTTTATTCCCACCAAGCCTTTTTTATCCCCTTGGTGGGTCCTTTCCCAACCTGCACATGCATACAACGTTCAATCTCATTGGCCACGGTGAAACTCTCCAGGTAAATAGTCCAATCACGGCGTTGCAGACCCTCTCACAGCCCCCACATTGTCTGGCCTTCAAGGCCCCAACTCATTGCCGCAGGGCTTGTCAAAGCACCAAGGCTTCGGAGCTCATTCCCAAACTCTTTTTCATGCCAATCTTTTCGCCTTCACTCCCCACAGGCAACGGAGCTGGTGCAGGGCCTGGCCACCAAGCCGAGGGCAGAATGGCTGCAGATGGGGCGCTGTCTGCAGAAGAGAGCTCTAGGTAGACTGAGCCTCACTGCCTGACAGGAGGGAGCGGTATCTGCTCCCAAGAAACAAGTGTCAGGATCAGAGGAAATGCCTTCAAGCGGGAGGTTTAGATGGAGATGAGGAACAATTCCTTCTCCAGAGTTTGCTCAGGCATTGGAACAGGCTGCCCAGGGCAGTGCTGCAGTCACCGTCCCTGCAAGTGTTCACACCCCATGTAGGTGAGGCCCTCAGTGCCATGGCTTAGTGGTGGCCTTGGCAGTGCTGGGGAACGGTTGGACTGGATGAGCTTGAAGGTCTTTCCCAACCTGGTTGATACCATGGCTCTATGGTTCTATGTGGCACTGACGCCATTCACCTCCTGTCATCCCCAGAGGTGCTGCATATGCCGCCAGCCGGGCGCCTCGGTCACCTGCAGAGCCCGGCGCTGTCCCCGCACCTTCCACTACCCCTGCGGCAGCGAGCGGGGCTGCATCTCCCAGTTCTTTGGGGAGTACAAGTGAGTGTCACCGCCCTGGGGTACCAGAGCCAGGGCCAGGATGGACGAGAGCTGGGGCTGAATCATCACCTCTGTCCGCAGGTCCTTCTGCTGGAAGCACCGGCCGGTGCAGCGGGTGCGGGCGGTGCAGCAGGAGCAGACCCTGTGCCTCATCTGCCAGGAGGCGGTGGCGGAGCGGCCGTGCTATGACACCCTGGTCTGTCCCACCTGCACCAGCGCCTGGTTCCACCGCCACTGTATTCAGGTAGGCAGCAGCAGCACCTGCGGTCCCCGACGTCATCAACCCTGTGGTCACCCCATCACCAAGCTCCTGGGGAGGGTGAATGGGACCCCAGCACCGCTGGTGCTGATGCTGTGTCTGTCCCAGGGCCAGGCGCTGCGCTCTGCCCTGCACTACTTCCGCTGCCCTCTCTGCAATGACAAGGACACCTTCCAAAAAGAGATGTTCCGCCTGGGCATCAAAATCCCGGACAGGTCGGTGCCCTCCCCCTGCCTCCTTCCCCTCTGCGGTGCTCCGGCCGATCCCCTCCTGCCTCCCCACATCCCCAGGCCTGAGCGCTCCTCTGGTCCCACAGGGATGCTGCCTGGGAGGAGAATGGAGCCTTTGCCAGCCTTTATGAGCGGCACAGATCCTGTGACACCAGCCAGTGCCTGTGCCCCGTGGACGGAGGAGGCAGAGGAGAATGGGTGAGTGCTGGTGGTCCCTGAGGTCGCCCCCTTCGGGTGGCGATGGAGGTACCAGGCTGGCAACCCCCATCCATCTCAGGGGCCTTTGGTTGCAATGGGTCCCATTGCCCCCCCAGGCCCTGGCGACTGCTGCTCTGCCACTCCTGTGGCTCCAGAGGGACCCACCGGCGCTGCTCCAACCTGGGAGAGGAGGTGGATTCCTGGGAATGCTGTGACTGCAGCGACACGGGCACTGGTGAGGCCTGCAAGTTGGGGGGCGGGACACAAGATCCCAAGAGCCATGTGGCCACCACTGCTACTTGGGACATGGGGACAGGCTCAGGGCTGTGATGGAGGGAGGGCGGGAGGGAGGGAGGTAGCGAGGGAGCGAGCGTGGCACAGGCTACGTGTGCTCATCATTCCCCTGCCCCTTGCAGTGCCAGCCTTGCTGCCAGGCCAGGTGCTGGACCCACTGGCACAGGGACCCTCACACAGTGTCCCAGCTCCTGACACCTCACCTGGGGACGAAGAGGCTGGGATCCCAGCAGGACGCCCCGACGTTGCAGAAGGGCTCCAGGAGTAAGGCCATGGATCCTTGGAGGCCTTGTGCCAGCAAAGCAAAGTGTAGGCCTCACATGTACATGACTTAAGCTGAAGGGCACACTGTCCTTGACCTCTGGGGAAAGTCCCTAGGGGCGGAGCTGCGGTTGAAGACCCTTGTAAACAGGGAGGCATAATTAACGCTACGAGGATAGAAGCCATGTACAGCACGAATAAAGTAGAAGCTTGTTTATCGCTCATATTGGGTTGTGTCTGGCTTCTCCTCGCCGTCGGCACCCCGACACCAACCTACCCTCCCAGACCCTACCCTAGAGATGTGCGGGTTCTCTCTAATAAAACTTGGAGCTTCACAGACGTGGATTTGCTGGTTGTGCCTGAGCACTGCAGGGCAAGAGCCGCTGCTTTGTCCCCAACCTCCTCCTTGCATCACAGGGGATGCCGGGCTGCTTCCCAAATAGGAGCTGGCACTGGGCACCCAGTGGAGATGCTGGTGTCATCCCGTGGGTGGCACTGGAGCTGAACCCAGGTTCCGGAGGGGGAGGCACCATGGGGGATGCTGTGGGGCTGAGGATGCTCTTGTTCCAGAGAGACTCCCACCTCCCCAGGATGCGTGGGAGAGGCAGGGCACAAGCATGGGTCTTGTCTCTCCCATCGGGGCTCCAGCGGAGACCTCAGAGCACACAAAGGAGTTGATAACACAAATACTTTATTCAGGCATCGAAACTCCTGACTGTTCGTTAGCAAGTAAATTGATATGGTTTAAATAATTTTCACTTTAAATTATTACTTTTCATAGAATTTATTTTATTTGGTGTTTTTTTCCCCCTCTTTTTAGCAAAAAGTACTTTGTTTAATTAAGTTAAATAGAAAGCTTTCCCACTGAAGAAGGCTGCAGTCCAAGTGGTCTCTTGTGTACTCAGGGCTGGGGAAGCACCAGGGGCATGACGGGTGGCAAGGGGGAAGGGTCAGTTCTTCAGGCTCTGGAAGCGCTGCAGATGTGCCTGCAGCCAGGACCCCTGGGATCTGTGCACAGCTCCTTCTTGGTGATGATCATGCTGCCAGGACAAGTCCCACGTTAGAGTGCTCGGCCGGGGCAGCGGGGTGCCTGCGATAGTTCCCCAGCCATGGCTGGGGCAGAGGGATGTGGACATGGCCCTCTTAGCCCCCAGAGCTACTCCCATCACTCTTGGCTGGCTGCAGCTGCTGCTGGTGATATAAGCAGGGGTGATGAGGTGCCGTGGGATGGGGCGTTGCTGGTAAGTGAAGCAGCACGTGGTGGGGACACCATCTGTGAGGGCAGAGACAGAGAGCCCTGGGGAGACCCCAGACACAGGGGTTCCCGGAGGATTTGCCGTCTCCCATGTCCCCTCTTGTGTGCTATTCCCTGGGTGCCAGCGTTGACCTCCTGCTCCCAGCTCTCCCCCTCCTGATGGGGATGGAGCTCACGCTCTGCCCCAGCAGCTCCTATGGAGCAATGGCACAGTGCGCCCCAGGGAGGGTGCAGCAATGCTGGACTCACCGAGATGGGCCTCAGATGGGGAGCGGGCAGCCACGAGGAGGAGAGCGACCAGAGCGGCTGCAGAGAACTTCATGGTGCTGCGGAGCTGAGGCAGCTGAAGCAGGGCTGGAGCTGGGGTCTGCAGGGCTCTGCACAAGGCTCAGCCCTGTGGCCATGCCCTCCTTTCCTCCCCGGCCACGTGGCCCGCACAGGGTTTCAAGGAAAGAAAATGAGTCCATGATACCAGGGAAATTATGTTCAAACACCCCTATTTGCTGAACTGGAGAAGGAAACCGCAGAAAGGGAAGCGCTGGCCATGGAAGTGCAACTTTCAGATTCCATTTGGGTGCCCCAAATGCCACAGCACCAACACTGCCACTGCTGCAAGGATCCCCCACCAGGCATGAGCCAGGCCGAGGCACAAAGCTCCATGGCCAGAGCCCCAGTGGCAATCCCAAGGAGGCAGCAAGCTCCAGGCAGGGATTTGCTTTGCAGCATCGCCGTGTTGGGGGGCTGAGGAGCTGCTCTGTGGATGGACACCCCCAGGCTCTGCTGCTGTTGCTGAGAGAAGACCACTGCCAGGAGAAAGCTCCCAGCTTAGTCCCAATTTTGGCACAAACAGCCTTTCTCACCCTGCTCCCCTGATCCCAGCAGAGATTCAGAGTTAGCGTCAGACCTGGCACCCAGGCTGGGGAGATCAGTAGTAAGCCCTCCGTGGGCAGGGAAACAGGGGGTTCCTACCCTGCAGCAAAGCAGCACTGCCAGGGATGTGAGAGGGGACCCCTTTAGCAGAAGGGAGCAAGAGAGTCTCAGGGGTACCCCCACATCCCTTGTGCCAGGGGTGGGAAAGCACCAATCCCTTTTGCCTCCTCTCAGTCTGCAGCCCCTATAGCAATTGTTGCTACAAGGACGTGTTCATCCGGCAGAAAATCCCTGCCCTCCTCATCAAGAGCTACCAGGAGATACCTTCCCACTGCTCCCACAAGACTCTGCGCTGAGTACCCCAAGCCAGCCTTCCTCCCTGGCACCCAGCTCCTCACCCTCACTCAGCCACCTTCCCTGTGCTCTTCCCTACGTTCCTTCCTTGTTCTGCCTTTCAGGAAGCCCCAAGACAAGCCACCCCCAAAGGGTGCCATGAAGGGGGGACTGCACTGGCTCTTCCCATGCACTTCCTTTCTCACTGCTCTAGCCCAAAGAGCCCCAGAACTCCCCATTTCAGCTGCCATCAAGAAAAGCGGGAAGGAAGCCAAGGCTCCAGATTGCTTAAAGTCAGACCTCTGGGGGGATGTGGGGAAAGGATGCTGCAGGGCACCCCAGGGCATGGCTCACCCTGCATTCCCCCATCTAACGCAGCCCTTCTCTCCCCCGCAGCGTGGAGCTGCAGAATGGGAAAGAGGTTCTGCGTGGTCCAGGACTCGTCCCAGCAGCACCAGCGGCAGAAGCAGTCAACCCGCACGTCCGCGTGAAGCTGCCTTCCCCATAAGCCGTACATTGCTCAATAGGTTTAATACAAGATCTCATGCGGATCTGCTGCTGGAGTGAGACTGGATAAATCCTGCGGGATAAACGGGTCACATCAGCATTTGTTCTCACCACGGGGACCCAGGAATAGTCCAGGAGGCCTGGAAGGGCAGGGAAACCAAAAAGGGGTACGGCCGATCCCCTCCAAGATGAAGCAGCCCATGCCCAGGCGAGGTTCACCAAGGCTCAGTGCTAATGCTGCACTTGGGTCACAACAACCCCATGCACCAGGGAAAAGAGGCTGGCGGAAATGGCTTGGGGTGGTGGTCAAAAGCCAGCTAAAGCTGAGCCAGGTCTGTGGCCAGATGGCCAAGAAGGTCAACGGCATCCTGGCTTGTATCAGCAATAGCGCGGCAGCAGGGCCAGGGAAGCCATCGTCCCCCTGTACTGGTGGGTCCCGTGCCGGGGGGTCCAGCGCCTGGGCTGGCTGCAAGGTGGGCACTGCGAAGGGCAGGGAGACGATGAGCAGAGCCAGCCCACACCACGCTCCCTCCCTCCATCTGTCCCTGGATCGCAGCCCTGTGCCTCTCCCCGCATTCCAGATGCCCCGGGCGGAGCCCTCGTGCGCTGCCGCATCACAATCACCCTGCACTTAAAGGGCGCCCCCCCGCAGCCCCACATCAGTAGGGTCTTTGAGCAAACCAACATTGCCAGGCCCAGCCACCTCCTTGGCTGCAGCCACTTGCAGTGATGAAGCGCAAATCACGGCGCCGCAAGGCCCCGTGTCCAGCAGCGCTGCCAGAGGAGAACGAGCCCTCCTGTGCGCCTCCCCAGTGCAAGAGGCAGCAGGACGGCCCTGGTGAGGAAGGTGAGTGCACAGCATCCCGCTGGGACCCTGCCAGAGGGGACTGTGGACGCAAGCACCATAGGAAGGTGGTTGCGTCTCTCCCCCATCCCGCTCCCAGCATTACACTGGGACCCCGTCACAGTGCAGGGGGTGATGCTGCTGCCCCCCCTGCAGTGTGCGGGTTCTGCCGGCGGGCCGATTGCAACCCCGAGGTGGTGGGACAGCTTTGCCGTCAGGGTGGTTTCTGCGTGCATGAAAATTGCCTGGTGAGTGCCTGGTCCTGACACCCCCCTCTCCGCGGCCCCGCACCGCCAGCAGCCCCTGGCACATACCCTCTTCTCCCCTCTTGCAGTACCACGCCAGCAGGCTGCAACAGAGAGGGGCCGATGAAGAGGGCTTCTACGGCTTCCTCTTCCCTGACATCAAGGAGGAGCTGAAGCGGGTGGCACAGAAGGTGGGGCCTGAGGGCATCACGGTCTGCATTCCCTATGTCCAGCACTGCACAGGCCAGCAATCCCCCAGGGATGCTCTGGCAGCTGGCTGCAAGCAACCGCCCAGATGCCCCTTGATCCAAAAAGTCCTCTTTTCTGGAAACTGGGACTGGGAGAGACAAAGTGGATTTATCAGTGGTCCGGTGTCACTGGAACGTGGTGGGGTTGTGCTGGATGAGGGCAAACAGGAATCCCCAGGGGCATGGCTCCAGAGAAGGGCAATTGTGGAGTTTCACGACAGGGACTCAAGTTGATGCAGAGCCTCAAATCCTCCTTTATTCCCACCAAGCCTTTTTTATCCCCTTGGTGGGTCCTTTCCCAACCTGCACATGCATACAACGTTCAATCTCATTGGCCACTGTGAAACTCTCCAGGTAAATAGTCCAATCACGGCGTTGCAGACCCTCTCACAGCCCCCACATTGTCTGGCCTTCAAGGCCCCAACTCATTGCCGCAGGGCTTGTCAAAGCACCAAGGCTTCGGAGCTCATTCCCAAACTCTTTTTCATGCCAATCTTTTCGCCTTCACTCCCCACAGGCAACGGAGCTGGTGCAGGGCCTGGAGCACAAGCCTGATGGGGAATGGCTGAGGGACCTGGGGGGGGGGGGGCGGGGCGCTAGTCTGGAGAAGAGAAGCTCTCAGGGGGGACCTTAGAGCTCTCTACAGCTGCCTGACAGGAGGGAGCGGTATCTGCTCCCAAGAAACAAGTGTCAGGATCAGAGGAAATGCCTTCAAGCGGGAGGTTTAGATGGAGATGAGGAACAATTCCTTCCCCAGAGGGTGCTCAGGCATTGGAACAGGCTGCCCAGGGCAGCGCTTGGAGCCACCGTCCCTGCAAGTGTTCACACCCCATGTAGGTGAGGCCCTCAGTGCCATGGCTTAGTGGTGGCCTTGGCAGTGCTGGGGAACGGTTGGACTGGATGAGCTTGAAGGTCTTTCCCAAGCTGGTTGATTCCATGGCTCTATGGTTCTATGTGGCACTGACACCATTCCCCTCCTGTCATCCCCAGAGGTGCTGCATATGCCGCCAGCGGGCGCCTCGGTCACCTGCAGAGCCCGGCGCTGTCCCCGCACCTTCCACTACCCCTGCGGCAGCGAGCGGGGCTGCATCTCCCAGTTCTTTGGGGAGTACAAGTGAGTGTCACCGCCCTGGGGTACCCGAGCCAGGGCCGGGATGGACGAGAGCTGGGGCTGAATCATCACCTCTGTCCGCAGGTCCTTCTGCTGGAAGCACCGGCCGCTGCAGCGGGTGCGGGCGGTGCAGCAGGAGCAGACCCTGTGCCTCATCTGCCAGGAGGCGGTGGCGCAGCGGCCGTGCTATGACACCCTGGTCTGTCCCACCTGCACCAGCGCCTGGTTCCACCGCCACTGTATTCAGGTAGGCAGCAGCAGCACCTGCGGTCCCCGACGTCATCAACCCTGTGGTCACCCCATCACCAAGCTCCTGGGGAGGGTGAATGGGACCCCACCACCGCTGGTGCTGATGCTGCATCTGTCCCAGGGCCAGGCGCTGCGCTCTGCCCTGCACTACTTCCGCTGCCCTCTCTGCAGTGACAAGGACACCTTCCAAAAAGAGATGTTCCGCCTGGGCATCAAAATCCCGGACAGGTCGGTGCCCTCCCCCTGCCTCCTTCCCCTCTGCGGTGCTCCGGCCGATCCCCTCCTGCCTCCCCACATCCCCAGGCCTGAGCGCTCCTCTGGTCCCACAGGGATGCTGCCTGGGAGGAGAATGGAGCCTTTGCCAGCCTTTATGAGCGGCACAGATCCTGCGACACCAGCCAGTGCCTGTGCCCCGCGGGACAGGAGGAGGCAGAGGAGAATGGGTGAGTGCTGGTGGTCCCTGAGGTCGCCCCCTTCGGGTGGTGATGAAGGTACCAGGCTGGCAACCCCCATCCATCTCAGGGGCCTTTGGTTGCAATGGGTCCCATTGCCCCCCCAGGCCCTGGCGACTGCTGCTCTGCCACTCCTGTGGCTCCAGAGGGACCCACCGGCGCTGCTCCAACCTGGGAGAGGAGGTGGATTCCTGGGAATGCTGGGACTGCAGCGACACGGGCACTGGTGAGGCCTGCAAGTTGGGGGGCGGGACACAAGATCCCAAGAGCCATGTGGCCACCACTGCTACTTGGGACATGGGGACAGGCTCAGGGCTGTGATGGAGGGAGGGCGGGAGGGAGGGAGGTAGCGAGGGAGCGAGCGTGGCACAGGCTAGGTGTGCTCATCATTCCCCTGCCCCTTGCAGTGCCAGCCTTGCTGCCAGGCCAGGTGCTGGACCCACTGGCACAGGGCCCCTCACACAGTGTCCCAGCTCCTGACACCTCACCTGGGGACGAAGAGGCTGGGATCCCGCCAGGACGCCGCGACGTTACAGAAGGGCTCCAGGAGTAAGGCCATGGATCCTTGGAGGCCTTGTGCGAGCAAAGCAAAGTGTAGGCCTCACATGTACATGACTTAAGCTGAAGGGCACACTGTCCTTGACCTCTGGGGAAAGTCCCTAGGGGCGGAGCTGCGGTTGAAGACCCCTGTAAACAGAGACCGTATATGGAAGGGGAATGTAAATGAAACCGTTCAGAACTGGCCAATGCTGTTATGTCTGGTAGGCATAATTAGCGCTACGAGGATATAAGCCATGTACAACACGAATAAAGTAGAAGCTTGTTTATCGCTCATATTGGGTTGTTGTGTCTGGCTTCTCCTCGCCGTCGGCACCCCGACACCAACCGACCCTCCCAGACCCTACCCTAGAGATGTGCGGGTTCTCTCTAATGAAACTTGGAGCTTCACAGACGTGGGTTTGCTGGTTGTGCCTGAGCACTGCAGGGCAAGAGCCGCTGCTTTGTCCCCAACCTCCTCCTGGCATCACAGGGGATGCCGGGCTGCTTCCCAAATAGGAGCTGGCACTGGGCACCCAGTGGAGATGCTGGTGTCATCCCATGGGTGGCACTGGAGCTGAACCCAGGTTCCGGAGGGGGAGGCACCATGGGGGATGCTGTGGGGCTGAGGATGCTCTGTTCCAGAGAGAGCAGTGACCCCAGGATGCGTGGAGAGCACGGGTGTCACCATGGGTCTTGTCTCTCCCATCGGGGCTCCAGCGGGGACCTCAGAGCACACAAAGGAGTTGATAACACAAATACTTTCTTCAGGCATCGAAACTCCTGACTGTTCATTAGCAAGTAAATTGATATGGTTTAAATAATTTTCAGTTGAAATTATTACTTTTGATATAATTTATTTTATTTGGTGTTTTTTTCCCCCGCTTTTTAGCAAAAAGTACTTTGTTTAATTAAGTTAAATAGAAAGCTTTCCCACTGAAGAAGGCTGCAGTCCAAGTGGTCTCTTGTGTACTCAGGGCTGGGGAAGCACCAGGGGCATGACGGGTGGCAAGGGGGAAGGGTCAGTTCTTCAGGCTCTGGAAGCGCTGCAGATGTGCCTGCAGCCAGGACCCCTGGGATCTGTGCACAGCTCCTTCTTGGTGATGATCATGCTGCCAGGACAAGTCCCACGTTAGAGTGCTCGGCCGGGGCAGCGGGGTGCCTGCGATAGTTCCCCAGCCATGGCTGGGGCAGAGGGATGTGGACATGGCCCTCTTAGCCCCCAGAGCTACTCCCATCACTCTTGGCTGGCTGCAGCTGCTGCTGGTGATATAAGCAGGGGTGATGAGGTGCCGTGGGATGGGGCGTTGCTGGTAAGTGAAGCAGCACGTGGTGGGGACACCATCTGTGAGGGCAGAGACAGAGAGCCCTGAGGAGACCCCAGACACAGGGGTTCCCGGAGGATTTGCCGTCTCCCATGTCCCCTCTTGTGTGCTATTCCCTGGGTGCCAGCGTTGACCTCTTGCTCCCAGCTCTCTCCCTCCTGATGGGGATGGAGCTCACGCTCTGCCCCAGCAGCTCCTATGGAGCAATGGCACAGTGCGCCCCAGGGAGGGTGCAGCAATGCTGGACTCACCGAGATGGGCCTCAGATGGGGAGCGGGCAGCCACGAGGAGGAGAGGCGACCAGAGCGGCTGCAGAGAACTTCATGGTGCTGCGGAGCTGAGGCATCTGAAGCAGGGCTGGAGCTGGGCACTGCAGGGCTCTGCACAAGGCTCAGCCCTGTGGCCATGCCCTCCTTTCCTCCCCGGCCACGTGGCCCGCACAGGCTTTCAAGGAAAGAAAATGAGTCCATGATACCAGGGAAATTATGTTCAAAGCACCCCTATTTGCTGAACTGGAGAAGGAAACCGCAGAAAGGGAAGCGCTGGCCATGGAAGTGCAACTTTCAGATTCCATTTGGGTGCCCCAAACGCCACAGCACCAACACTGCCACTGCTGCAAGGATCCCCCACCAGGCATGAGCCAGGCCGAGGCACAAAGCTCCATGGCCAGAGCCCCAGTGGCAATCTCAAGGAGGCAGCAAGCTCCAGGCAGGGATTTGCTTTGCCGCATCGCCGTGTTCAGCCGTGTTGGGAGGCTGAGGAGCTGCTCTGTGGATGGACACCCCCAGGCTCTGCTGCTGTTGCTGACAGAAGACCACTGCCAGGAGAAAGCTCCCAGCTTAGTCCCAATTTTGGCACAAACAGCCTTTCTCACCCTGCTCCCCTGATCAGAGCAGAGATTCAGAGTTAGCGTCAGACCTGGCACCCAGGCTGGGGAGATCAGTAGTAAGCCCTCCGTGGGCAGGTCCGTGGGCAGGGGAACAGGGGTTCCTACCCTGCAGCAAAGCATCACTGCCATGGATGTGAGAGGGGACCCCTTGTAGCAGAAGGAAGGAAGAGAGTCCCAGGGGTACCCCCAAATCTCTTGTGCCAGGGGTGGAAAAGCACCAATCCCTTTTGCCTCCCCTCATTCTGCAGCCCCTATAGCTATTGTTCCTACAAGGAGGGCATAAAATCCCTGCCCTCCTCATCAAGAGCTACCAGGAGATACCTTCCCACTGCTCCCACAAGACTCTGCGCTGAGTACCCCAAGCCAGCCTTCCTCCCTGGCACCCAGCTCCTCACCTTCACTCACCCACCTTCCCTGTGCTCTTCCCTACGTTCCTTCCTTGTTCTGCCTTTCAGGAAGCCCCAAAGAGAGCCACCCCCAAAGGGTTCCATGAGGGACTGCACTGGCTCTTCCCATGCACTTCCTTTCTCACTGCTCTAGCCCAAAGAGCCCCAGAACTCCCCATTTCAGCTGCCATCAAGAAAAGCGGGAAGGAAGCCAAGGCTCCAGATTGCTTAAAGTCAGACCTCTGGGGGGATGTGGGGAAAGGATGCTGCAGGGCACCCCAGGGCATGGCTCACCCTGCATTCCCCCATCTAACGCAGCCCTTCTCTCCCCCGCAGCGTGGAGCTGCAGAATGGGAAAGAGGTTCTGCGTGGTCCAGGACTGGTTCCAGCAGCACCAGCGGCAGAAGCAGTCAACCCGCACGTCCGCGTGAAGCTGCCTTCCCCATAAGCCGTACATTGCTCAATAGGTTTAATACAAGATCTCATGCGGATCTGCTGCTGGAGTGAGACTGGATAAATCCTGCGGGATAAACGGGTCACATCAGCATTTGTTATCACCACGGGGACCCAGGAATAGTCCAGGAGGCCTGGAAGGGCAGGGAAACCAAAAAGGGGCACGGCCGATCCCCTCCAAGATGAAGCAGCCCGTGCCCAGGCGAGGTTCACCAAGGCTCAGTGCTAATGCTGCCCTTGGGTCACAACAACCCCATGCACCAGGGAAAAGAGGCTGGTGGAAATGGCTTGGGGTGGTGGTCAAAAGCCAGCTAAAGCTGAGCCAGGTCTGTGGCCAGATGGCCAAGAAGGTCAACGGCATCCTGGCTTGTATCAGCAATAGCGCGGCAGCAGGGCCAGGGAAGCCATCGTCCCCCTGTACTGGTGGGTCCCGTGCCGGTGGGTCCAGCGCCTGGGCTGGCTGCAAGGTGGGCACTGCGAGGGGCAGGGAGACGATGAGCAGAGCCAGCCCACACCACGCTCCCTCCCTCCATCTGTCCCTGGATCGCAGCCCTGTGCCTGTCCCCGCATTCCAGATGCCCCGGGCGGAGCCCTCGTGCGGTGCCGCGTCACAATCACCCTGCACTTCAAGGGCGCCCCCCCCCACAGCCCCACATCAGTAGGGTCTTTGAGCAAACCAACATTGCCAGGCCCAGCCACCTCCTTGGCTGCAGCCACTTGCTGTGATGAAGCGCAGATCACGGCGCCGCAAGGCCCCGTGTCCAGCAGCGCTGCCAGAGGAGAACGAGCCCTCCTGTGCGCCTCCCCAGTGCAAGAGGCAGCGGGACGGCCCTGGTGAGGAAGGTGAGTGCACAGCATCCCGCTGGGACCCTGCCAGAGGGGCCTGCGGATGCAAGCACCATAGGAAGGTGGTTGCGTCTCTCCCCCATCCCGCTCCCAGCATTACACTGGGACCCCGTCACAGTGCAGGGGTGAAGGGGGTGAGTGCTGCTGCCCCCCCTGCAGTGTGCGGGTTCTGCCGGCGGGCCGATTGCAACCCCGAGGTGGGTGGGAGAGCCTTTGCTGTCAGGGTGGTTTCTGCGTGCATGAAAAATTGCCTGGTGAGTGCCCTGGTCCTGACACCCCCCTCTCCTATGCGGCCCCGCACCGCCAGCAGCCCCTGGCACATACCCTCTTCTCCCCTCTTGCAGGACCACGCCGGCAGGCTGCAACAGAGAGGGGCCGATGAAGAGGGCTTCTACGGCTTCCTCTTCCCTGACATCAAGGAGGAGCTGAAGCGGGTGGCACAGAAGGTGAGGCCTGAGGGCATCACGGTCTGCATTCCCTGATGTCCAGCACTGCACAGGCCAGCAATCCCCCAGGGATGCTCTGGGCAGTGGCTGCAACAACATTAGATGCCCCTTGATCATCTTTTCTGGAAAATCGGGACTGGGAGAGACAAAGTGGATTTATCAGTGGTCCGGTGTCACTGGAACGTGGTGGGGTTGTGCTGGATGAGGGCAAACAGGAATCCCCAGGGGCATGGCTCCAGAGAAGGGCAATTGTGGAGTTTCACGACAGGGACTCAAGTTGATGCAGAGCCTCAAATCCTCCTTTATTCCCACCAAGCCTTTTTTATCCCCTTGGTGGGTCCTTTCCCAACCTGCACATACATACAACGTTCAATCTCATTGGCCACTGTGAAACTCTCCAGGGAAATAGTCCAATCACGGCGTTGCAGACCCTCTCACAGCCCCCACATTGTCTGGCCTTCAAGGCCCCAACTCATTGCCCCAGGGCTTGTCAAAGCACCAAGGCTTCGGAGCTCATTCCCAAACTCTTTTTCATGCCAATCTTTTCGCCTTCACTCCCCACAGGCAACGGAGCTGGTGCAGGGCCTGGAGCACAAGCCTGATGGGGAATGGCTGAGGGACCTGGGGGGGGGCGGGGCGCTAGTCTGGAGAAGAGAAGTTCTCAGGGGGGACCTTAGAGCTCTCTACAACTGCCTGACAGGAGGGAGCGGTATCTGCTCCCAAGAAACAAGTGTCAGGATCAGAGGAAATGCCTTCAAGCGGGAGGTTTAGATGGAGATGAGGAACAATTCCTTCCCCAGAGGGTGCTCAGGCATTGGAACGGGCTGCCCAGGGCAGTGCTGCAGTCACCGTCCCTGCAAGTGTTCACACCCCATGTAGGTGAGGCCCTCAGTGCCATGGCTTAGTGGTGGCCTTGGCAGTGCTGGGGAACGGTTGGACTGGATGAGCTTGAAGGTCTTTCCCAAGCTGGTTGATTCCATGGCTCTATGGTTCTATGTGGCACTGACACCATTCACCTCCTGTCATCCCCAGAGGTGCTGCATATGCCGCCAGCCGGGCGCCTCGGTCACCTGCAGAGCCCGGCGCTGTCCCCGCACCTTCCACTACCCCTGCGGCAGCGAGCGGGGCTGCATCTCCCAGTTCTTTGGGGAGTACAAGTGAGTGTCACCGCCCTGGGGTACCAGAGCCAGGGCCGGGATGGCCGAGAGCTGGGGCTGAATCATCACCTCTGTCCGCAGGTCCTTCTGCTGGAAGCACCGGCCGCTGCAGCGGGTGCGGGCGGTGCAGCAGGAGCAGAGCCTGTGCCTCATCTGCCAGGAGGTGGTGGCGGAGCGGCCGTGCTATGACACCCTGGTCTGTCCCACCTGCACCAGCGCCTGGTTCCACCGCCACTGTATTCAGGTAGGCAGCAGCAGCACCTGCGGTCCCCGACGTCATCAACCCTGTGGTCACCCCATCACCAAGCTCCTGGGAGGGTGAATGGGACCCCACCACCGCTGGTGCTGATGCTGTGTCTGTCCCAGGGCCAGGCGCTGCGCTCTGCCCTGCACTACTTCCGCTGCCCTCTCTGCAGTGACAAGGACACCTTCCAAAAAGAGATGTTCCGCCTGGGCATCAAAATCCCGGACAGGTCAGTGCCCTCCCCATGCCTCCTTCCCCTCTGCGTTGCTCCGGCCGATCCCCTCCTGCCTTCCCACATCCCCAGGCCTGAGCGCTCCTCTGGTCCCACAGGGATGCTGCCTGGGAGGAGAATGGAGCCTTTGCCAGCCTTTATGAGCGGCACAGATCCTGCGACACCAGCCAGTGCCTGTGCCCCGTGGGACGGGAGGAGGCAGAGGAGAATGGGTGAGTGCTGGTGGTCCCTGAGGTCGCCCCCTTCGGGTGGCGATGGAGGTACCAGGCTGGCAACCCCCATCCATCTCAGGGGCCTTTGGTTGCAATGGGTCCCATTGCCCCCCCAGGCCCTGGCGACTGCTGCTCTGCCACTCCTGTGGCTCCAGAGGGACCCACCGGCGCTGCTCCAACCTGGGAGAGGAGGTGGATTCCTGGGAATGCTGTGACTGCAGCGACACGGGCACTGGTGAGGCCTGCAAGTTGGGGGGCGGGACACAAGATCCCAAGAGCCATGTGGCCACCACTGCTACTTGGGACATGGGGACAGGCTCAGGGCTGTGATGGAGGGAGGGAGGGAGGGAGGGAGGGAGCGAGGGAGCGAGCGTGGCACAGGCTAGCTGTGCTCATCATTCCCCTGCCCCTTGCAGTGCCCGCCTTGCTGCCAGGCCAGGTGCTGGACCCACTGGCACAGGGCCCCTCACACAGTGTCCCAGCTCCTGACACCTCACCTGGGGACGAAGAGGCTGGGATCCCGCCAGGACGCCGCGACGTTACAGAAGGGCTCCAGGAGCAAGGCCATGGATCCTTGGAGGCCTTGTGCCAGCAAAGCAAAGTGTAGGCCTCACATGTACATGACTTAAGCCGAAGGGCACACTGTCCTTGACCTCTGGGGAAAGTCCCTAGGGGCGGAGCTGCGGTTGAAGACCCTTGTAAACAGGGACCGTATATGGAAGGGGAATGTAAATGAAACCGTTCAGAACTGGCCAATGCTGTTATGTCTGGTAGGCATAATTAGCGCTACGAGGATATAAGCCATGTACAACACGAATAAAGTAGAAGCTTGTTTATCGCTCATATTGGGTTGTTGTGTCTGGCTTCTCCTCGCCGTCGGCACCCCGACACCAACCGACCCTCCCAGACCCTACCCTAGAGACGTGCGGGTTCTCTCTAATGAAACTTGGAGCTTCACAGACGTGGGTTTGCTGGTTGTGCCTGAGCACTGCAGGGCAAGAGCCGCTGCTTTGTCCCCAACCTCCTCCTGGCATCACAGGGGATGCCGGGCTGCTTCCCAAATAGGAGCTGGCACTGGGCACCCAGTGGAGATGCTGGTGTCATCCCATGGGTGGCACTGGAGCTGAACCCAGGTTCCGGAGGGGGAGGCACCATGGGGGATGCTGTGGGGCTGAGGATGCTCTGTTCCAGAGAGAGCAGTGACCCTAGGATGCGTGGAGAGCACGGGTGTCACCATGGGTCTTGTCTCTCCCATCGGGGCTCCAGCGGGGACCTCAGAGCACACAAAGGAGTTGATAACACAAATACTTTCTTCAGGCATCGAAACTCCTGACTGTTCATTAGCAAGTAAATCGATATGGTTTAAATAATTTTCAGTTGAAATTATTACTTTTGATATAATTTATTTTATTTGGTGTTTTTTTCCCCCGCTTTTTAGCAAAAAGTACTTTGTTTAATTAAGTTAAATAGAAAGCTTTCCCACTGAAGAAGGCTGCAGTCCAAGTGGTCTCTTGTGTACTCGGGGCTGGGGAAGCACCAGGGGCATGACGGGTGGCAAGGGGAAGGGTCAGTTCTTCAGGCTCTGGAAGCGCTGCAGATGTGCCTGCAGCCAGGACCCCTGGGATCTGTGCACAGCTCCTTCTTGGTGATGATCATGCTGCCAGGACAAGTCCCACGTTAGAGTGCTCGGCCGGGGCAGCGGGGGTGCCTGCGATAGTTCCCCAGCCATGGCTGGGGCAGAGGGATGTGGACATGGCCCTCTTAGCCCCCAGAGCTACTCCCATCACTCTTGGCTGGCTGCAGCTGCTGCTGGTGATATAAGCAGGGGTGATGAGGTGCCGTGGGATGGGGCGTTGCTGGTAAGTGAAGCAGCACGTGGTGGGGACACCATCTGTGAGGGCAGAGACAGAGAGCCCTGGGGAGACCCCAGACACAGGGGTTCCCGGAGGATTTGCCGTCTCCCATGTCCCCTCTTGTGTGCTATTCCCTGGGTCCCAGCGTTGACCTCCTGCTCCCAGCTCTCCCCCTCCTGATGGGGATGGAGCTCACGCTCTGCCCCAGCAGCTCCTATGGAGCAATGGCACAGTGCGCCCCAGGGAGGGTGCAGCAATGCTGGACTCACCGAGATGGGCCTCAGATGGGGAGCGGGCAGCCACGCGGAGGAGAGCGACCAGAGCGGCTGCAGAGAACTTCATGGTGCTGCGGAGCTGAGGCAGCTGAAGCAGGGCTGGAGCTGGGGTCTGCAGGGCTCTGCACAAGGCTCACCCTCCATGCCCATGCCCTCCTTTTCCTCCCCGGCCACGTGGCCCGCACAGGCTTTCAAGGAAAGAAAATGAGTCCATGATACCAGGGAAATTATGTCAGAGCACCCCGATTTGCTGAGCTGGAGAAGGAAACCGCAGAAAGGGAAGCGCTGGCCGTGGAAGTGCAACTTTCAGATTCCATTTGGGTGCCCCAAACGCCACAGCACCAACACTGCCACTGCTGCAAGGATCCCCCACCAGGCATGAGCCAGGCTGAGTCAGGCAGACCTCGACGAACAAGATGGCATTTATATTCGATATCGTACCGATGGTAGCCTGTTCAATCTAAGGCGACTGAAGGCCCACACTAAGACCCTAAACCATCTTGTCCGTGAACTGCTCTTTGCTGATGATGCCGCCCTTGTTGCCCACACAGAAGCAGCTCTGCAGCGTTTAACATCTTGCTTTGCGGAGGCGGCTGAGGTTTTTGGGCTGGAAGTCAGCTTGAATAAGACAGTCGTCCTCTACCAACCTGTACCGCAAGAAGGTTACCGCCATCCCCACATTACCATCGGCGAGTCAGAGCTTAAGACAGTTCATCAGTTCAGCTATCTGGGAACCATCATTTCCTCGGATGCCACAATCGACAAAGAGATAGACAACAGAACAGGAAAGGCATATAGAGCCTTTGGAAAACTCCATAAAAGAATCTGGTGCAATAAACACCTGGAAAAAAGTACAAAGATCAGTGTCTATAGAGCCATTGTATTGTCTACTCTTTTCTATGGGTCTGAATCATGGGTCATCTACCGTCATCACCTGCGACTCCTGGAACGCTTTCATCAGCGCTGCCTCCCTACAATTGTAAACATCCATTGGACTGACTATGTGTCTAATGTCACTGTCCTCGAACAGGCAGGGGTCACCAGCATCGAGGCCATATTGCTGAAATTGCAGCTGCGCTGGGCAGGGCACGTCTCTAGAATGAAGGATCACCGCCTCCCCAAGATCGTGTTTTACAGTGAACTTGACACCGGTAGCCGCAAGAGAGCCGCCCCTAAGAAGAGACATAAGGACTCCCTGAAACAATACCTTAGCCTTGGCCATATTGACTACCATCAGTGGTCCACCTTGGCCTCCAATCGGGAGACTTGGAGGCACACCATACATAATGCCGCTGACTCCTTTGAGAGTTCACGAAGAACTAGTCTCGAGGAGAAAAGACAACGCAGAAAGAATCGCGCCCCACCTGTTCCACCCAAGGAGACCTTCTGCTGTGCTTTTTGTAGCCGGATTTGCCTATCCCACATTGGCCTTCTTAGTCATCAGCGCGCTTGTAGTAAGCGTGGGTAAAGCCCTTCCCAAATCTTCGTTCGCGAAGTCAAGCCATGAGTGAGATGACAAATCCTTTTGCTGTGCGACTCCGTTTTTCTCAAGAGTTCTGCCCGTTTCCAACTAGTTGTCTAATCTTGTGTCTTTAGCGAGCTTTGTGAGCTCATACAGTTATATCCACACAGCAACACCTCTGGTTTGTGAAAGCCAGTACATTCATGTGTTTATCACATTTGTAAGGGAAACGGGAGGGAATTCCCGCTTTTGCCCGAAGGGAGCTGAGCGGAGCCGAAGCCTCCCAGCGGGGACAGAGCTGACCGAAGGTACCCCAGCAGAGCCGAGTGAAGCCGATGCCACCTGAAGACAGTGGAGCCGAAGGGAGCCGAGTGAAGCTGAAGCCTCCCAGAGAGGACAGAGCTGACCAAAGGGACCAGAGCAGAGCCGAAGGGAGCCGAGCAGCGCCGAAGCCTCCCAGAGGGGGCAGAGCTGACCAAAGGGAGCCGAGCAGAGCCGGAGGGAGCCGAGTGAAGCTGAAGGGAGCCGAGCGGAGCCGAAGGGAGCCGAGTGGAGCCGGAGGGAGCCGAGTGAAGCTGATGCCACCTGAAGAGAGTGGAGCAGAAGTCACCCAAAGAGGGAGCAGCTGCCCGAAGGGACCCGAGCAGCCACGCTCCCCCACACGCACACACACATGCTGCATGTGTTTTCTCACATGCAGGCACATATGTGTGCAAGCACACACACTTGGTAGCAGAGCCTCAACCGCTCCCAGTGCTACAGCACCTGTGAGCACACACACAGAGGCTCAGACGCATGCATGCGTGCATCCATCAACTCACAGGACACGGGGAGAACGAACAACCCAACACTTTTATTGGTGACTTCAAAGAACTTCTGTCCTGCTCCATGGATAAGGACCATCACACTGGGGCTCGGGGCGCTTCTGGGACAAGCAAAACCCAGTCTTCCTCTGATGGCACACCACTGTGAATGACTGACCAGGTTCTGGGATCGCTGAAGTGACAGCAAGGACATAACAGCAATGTCACAAAAGTCACTGGGGAGGGAGTTGGAACTGAGTGAGCATTAAGCTCCCTCCCAACCAAACCACTCGGTGAGGCTATGCTTCTATGAACATCAAGGAAATAAGAGCTGGGAAATAACAGCCAAGAAAATGACAGCAAGGAAAGAGCATCTAAGGATATAGCCAAGGAGGCAACGTCAAGGAAACCCTCAGCAGTTCCTACATGGAACAAGAGCTGAACTTGGCACCAGCATTGCCACCATCACATTTACCTTATGTCAAAGACCCTCTTGTCCAAATCTGCCTCCTCCTGAGCACCGCGCTGAATCAGGGGCACCTTCTGCAGGGCAGGGATTAGAGAGGTGAGAAGCAGGCATGGGGCAGGGACCGCATAGAGGGACAGAGCTGGTGCCTGCTCCTGCCCTTACCTCCTCCTCGTCCCTGTCCATGTCCTTGCTCCTGCTCCACCACTTGGGCCGCAGCTTCCGAAAGCACCTGGAAACAGGCAGGAGCAGAAGGATGAGAAGCAAAGGATGAACTCCTCCAGTGCTGGAGGAATTGGGGGGGCTCTGGACAGGGCTGGGTGCTGCTGGGGCAGGGCAAGAATTACCGCTTCAGACACCATCTGCTGCTGCCTTGGGAATCCTTGGCACGTTTCTTGGCAGAGACCTGGTGACAGAGAGACGGGGACTCAGAACATGGAGGTTTCCACATGGAATTCTGCAGCATGGGGGAGCCAGAAGGTTCTTCCTCCAGCCCAGTGCCTTCTACACACGTGCAAGGCTGTGCCAGCAGCCACGCCTTTAAGAAGAGCCCCCCATGCCTCCCTGCCAAGCTCCCCGCTGCTCCCTGCCTCTGGAATGACCCAGAGTTCTCCTCAGTCTTCTTAATTTCTACCTTTCTCCTCTGCACAGAGCTCTGCAGGCTCCCCCCCGCCCCTTCAACCACTGCCTGCAACACGCACGATGCCTTCTAAAGACATGAAAGCTCATTTGTCTCTTCGGAGGAGAAGGGCCCCAAAGGGAGGTTCAAACTCCGCAGCAACGATTGGGCCCCTGCCCTGTGCCCGGGCATGGCCCCGACCCACCGGAGCAGCAGCACCATGCAGAAAGGCTGGGTATGGGCTCAGGGCAGAGAGCAGGGGCATTGCTGCATGGCTGGAAGCAACGGGTGCTGCAACAGAGCAGGGCCAGGACAGGAGCTGGGGAGGGGAGGCTTGGGGCAAGGGGTTGCAGGCTAGAGCCTGGTAAGGGCTGATGGTGGAGGCCGTGATGAGAGGGAGCTGCAGCCCCCCTGAAGGAAGGGGCTACTGGGAAGCTGCACGGCAGAGCTGGGGACAGACCCTGGCAGGAGCCAGGGCAAGCTGCTCCCAGCAGCTCTGAACACCTCCAAGCTCCAGGGTGGGGTGCCACAATGAGCTCCAAGCCTGGGAAAACATCTCTTGTGCTCGCCAGCACATCCACAGGCATCCGCAGCAGCACCCGGGCCCCATGAGCACTGTGGGAGCACCCCCCTGCCCCTGTGCTCTCCAGCCCCAGGGTTTGGCTGGCAGCGCTCTGCCAAACAAGTCCTTGGCTCACCTTGAAAGAGCACTGCACCAGGAGAGCAACGCATATGATGAGGTTCATCAGAGCGAGCAGTGAGAGCGGCAGCACCAGCGGCAGCCAGCGATCAGAGGTGTGCTTGGGCACCTCCTGGGAGAAAGGAGAGTGCATCAGGGAGGAGAGGAGTGGGAAGGGAGGACAGGGGAGGGGAGGAGGAGGAAAGGGAGGCCCCTTCCATACCCCCCTGCCCAGACACACACACGCAGCCGTGCCCCGCTCTCTCCTACCGTCTCTGCAGATTCACTGTGCATCCGCCTGGGCTGGACTTGGGCATGGTCACGAGAGGTGCCGGCATCCTCCTCCCACACACACTGCTCAAGGAGGTCAGAGGGCTCCGGGCCACGCTGCCTCTCACTCAGCAGCTTCAGGAGCAGCCCCGTCCTCGAGACCATCTTGGCGCAGGCCTGCTGGAGCTGGGGCAGGCCACAGTCCCCCCGCAGGGCTCGAGCCTCCTGTGCCATGAACCTGCGCAGGGCTCCATCTGGCACCAGAGCGTGGAGGTGGCGGCTGAGCAGGGTGTCAAAGGGGGGTCCTCGCTTGGCTGCTCTGCCCGGGGCGCTGGAGCTGCCCTGTGCCGTTGGGGTCGGGGGTTCCTGCTCCTTGTGCTGCCCGGGTGTGGTGGTGCTTGCAGGGGCGGTGGGTGGTCTCCCGCCTAGAGAGGAGCGCTCTGCTGCAGCCGTGTCCTCTGGCGTGCTGCTGGCAGCAGGGGGGCCGTTTTTAGCCAGCAGAGCATAGAAATACTGGGTAGTGCTCAGTCTCTGCTCTGCTCTACCCTCTGCTGCTGCGGGCTCTTCTTCTGCAGCCCTGCTGCCCACTGTCCCATCAGTGTCCTGCTGCTTCTGCTCCTCATCTGTCCCAGCAGAGTCCTGTGTTGGGGATGATGCCTCCTCATCTTCTGCATTATCCTCATTCTCCATCCCGTCAGTCGTGTTGGTCTGCTCCATGGCGTCGGAATGATCCTGACTCTCGCCGGACCGGGCGAGGTGCGAGGCCTCTGTTGGGTATTGTGTAGGGGGCTGTGCTGTAGCAGGGGTGGCTGTTCTCTGGTGGCTGGAGACTGGGAGGATGTCGCTGAGGTTCATACTCCGCACTGCTTCCCATAAGATGGACTCTGCCCGGATCAAGTCTAAGCCAGGCTCCTGTTGCTGCCAGCTTATGGCTCTTCCTCCCTCCTCTACTGCCACCTCCTGCCCCTTGTCCCTCTGCGCTGGCCGGGCTGTGCTGGGGCTCTTCACAGTCAGGATGCTCATGGCCTTGTGCAGCTTCTTCTTCAGCTGTGCCACGAGCTCCTCTGCTAGAAAATAGAACCTCCTGGTGTCAATAGAGCTGCTCCAGCCCCTGTGCTGAATGCTCTGCAGCATCACCATCAGCTCCTTGGTGGTGTTGCCCTCCTGCCTCGAGAGCTGCTGAGAGGAAGGTGCTGATGCATTGGGGCTGCTCAGGCTCAGGAGAACTGTGAGTGTGACGGTTCTCTGCCCCCTGAGGGAAGGCTCCTTAGGCTGCAGATTCAACACAGAGCTGCTGTTCCCTTTCCTGGGTGGCACCGTTCCCTTCAGGAGCTCTGGTGTCTCTGCCAGGGGAGCTGTAACACACCAAGAGCACATCAGTGACAAGAAGCTTTCTGCCAGACACAGGCTCAGAAGGTTCACTATAGCTGGGGCACATGGGCAGGGCTGGGGGCCAGTTACCGCAGCGGGGAGCAGTGCTGCTGCACACGCTCATGCAGTCGAAGCTGAGGGTCCTGCACGGGGTCTCGGTGCTGTGCTTGTGCTGGCAGAGGCAGCAGGCCGTGTCGTTGGACAGCTTGCTAAAGAACAGAGGTGTGCACAAACACTCAGCATCACGATCCAGGGCAGCGACTCCAGCCCAGGCGGCGCGCAGAAGCCTGCTGGAGGTGGGAGCCAGCCCTGCACACTCACAGTGTTTCCAAGCGGGGTGTCCTCAGGAGCAGCATGAGCAGCGTCTGCCGAGTCACGCGTGTGGCACCCAGGTCCCTGCAAGGGTTTCAGCAAACACAGCACATTCGAGGTGGCGGCGCCAGCCTCTGCTCCGGGAACAAGCCCAGTCCCTGCTGCTTGCGGTGCTGGCCGCAGGGGGATCTGCTGCCACCTTCGCAGCTGGGGCACAGCAGAACTGCTCAGCCTTTGCCTGGCTCTGCCGCTGCCTCCAGCAGGAGAAGGGTGGGATTTGCGGCTGGATCTCTGCTTTCCGGGCCACGGGGCACCCAGAGGCACAAAGAAAGATCCATGGTAAGCTGTTGACAAGGAGTCTGTACTTACAGGTGAGTGACTGAAGGCAGCCTGAAGAACCACGTGTCCTCGATAACAGACAGGGGGTTATGGCTCAGGACCCTGAAATGAACCAACACCCCGTGTGAGTGGGGGGTGCAGGAGGAGAGCAGTGGCAGCGGCTCAGTGCTTCGTGTGTGAGGAAGGGCCTGGGGTGAAGGTTCCAGGCCGGGGCAGATGCTGATGGGCGGATTCACAACATACATCAGGTCCTGACTATCTCCAGCCCAGAGAGCAAAAGCCCAGAAGTGCTGCTTCTGGAAAACACAGCATCCCTTTCTTTCCTCCTCAGCTTGCCCCTGCTGGTGGCTTCCCTCCAACAGGGCTTTCCCTATTTCTCACGTTCCCATTGTCCATGAGCGTTCTAACTGGTCCTGCACCCAGCCAGGCAAAGCCGTGGCCTGACAGAGCTGTCATTCAGCACTGATGCTGCTGCCTATTTGGGGTAAGAGGTGAGCAGAACACAGTGACAAGGGCCACTGCTCTGAGCTCCCCTTAGCCCTTGGAACACTCACAGTGTCTGGAGGAACTGCATCCCGTGCCATGCCCGGAACGTGTCGCTCCGGATCTCGGTGATGAGGTTTCCCTCCAGGCTTCTGGGGAAACAGGAGAGCACAGAAATGAATTGGGTCTGACCCCCAGGAAGCTGGAGTGAAGCAGCTCTGATCTGTAGGAAACAGCCCCATCCAAGGTGGAACTGGGAGGAAGCTGCCATTTTCTCTCCTGCTGCTTGTTAACCTGTCCAGGAGAGGAGACAAAGTGCATGCGTGCTGCACCTCTGCCTGCTCCAGGACACAGCAAGACTCAAGAGGCAGCTTCTATTCCTGCTGGGTTTGCAGGAGCCGTGGCCCCATCCTGGTGTGGCCACCAGCCATGCCCTGAGCTCCGGAGCTGGGCTGCTCCTTCAGCAGGAGAAACCGGAGGCCTTGTTCTAAGAATAACAGGAGCTTTGTCCATCACCAGAAGGTTCTAAATGCAAACAGGCTTCGGCACCCACAGCAGGAAGGAACCCCCATAACTCACATGGTCTCCAGGAAAGGAAGGTTCTCAAAAGCACACGCCTCGATCAGCTGGATTTTGTTGTAAGATAAATCCCTGTTAACAGGAGAACACAAAACGCTGGTGACGTTTGCACTGTCCTGGTTCCTCTCAGGGGCTCTGACACTGGCAGCACAGACCTGCCATAGCCCTCACTTCACACCTCTCTGGCACTGACTTGCAGTGGTGTGGAACCCGAGGTCACGCTCCTGACGGGGGTGGCTGCAGCTCAGAGAGGTTCTCCCAGCTCTGATCCCAGCAGGGGTATTTCAGGGCTGATTTTCTCTCTGGTAACAGCAGGTTCTTTATGCACGCCCCAACAGCACCCTTGTGTGAGGCCTCAGGGACAGGCTGTAACGCCCTGTGTGACCAACATGGGGCTATTCCCCCCAGCTCCTAAACGTCAGCTCCCTGCACAGCCCTGCTCTGCTGTGCGCAGGAGTCCTCTGGCCTGGCTCTAGAAACCAACAGGTTCCTTGTTCCAGCCTGAACTCGCTGCCTGGGCTTGTTCTGCAGCAAACAAGGAGAGAGGAACCTTTGTGGGGAGCGTTTCATGGCCTGCTCAGCCAGAGCCCCCAGCCCCGTCCTGTGGGGGAATGGGAAGTGCCTGCTCCTCTCCATGGGCAATGAAGCTGCACCATGAGCTCCCTCCAAGGCAGCTCTGGGGCATCTGAGCCGAGAGGAGACGAATGCACCAGGTTTGGCCTCGTGCAGGTGTGTGCAGGGACAGGGCAGCAGCCGCCTGCTCCTGCTTGGCCGTGGGGCAATGGGAGCGCAGCGCGTCCCTGCGGAGCCCTCCCCTGCACCAAGACCCTGCTCTGCTCTGGCTGCAGCCGCAATACCGGGCAGCAGGGCCAGGGCAGGGGGAGGCCGTGCCCACCACCATGGGCAGGGGGATACTTACAGGTGCCTCAGCAGGAGCAGCCCCTCCAGCGAGCGCCTCTTCACTGCCCGCAGGTTGTTGTGCTGGAGGACTCTGCAAGAGACGGACGGACACGAGCAGTGGCACCCGCGGCTCTCAGGGGCAATGGAGCTCTCAGGGGAACAACCCTGCAGCAGGGGCCCTGCAGCCTCTCTGCGGTCCTGCCACGGCTCATCACACTCACGGCAGGAGCAGGGGCTTGCTCCCAGCCTGCTGACCCTGCCTGCAGCCCGAGCACGGGCTCCACAGGCCCAGGGATGGCCCCGGGGGGCAGGAGGTTCCCAGCCCAGGGCACTGCTCGCCATGGAGCAGCTCTGGGGATTCACACCCCTCCTTGCTGAGCAGCTCGGCCTTGGCTGCACGTGGCAAGCACTGGTGCGGTGCTCGGCACAGCCTCGGCTCCACAGCCCGGCGGAGGGATGGGGATCCCGGAACCCCTGTGCCGTGTCTGGCACTGGTGGATACTCACAGCTTCTGAGCCCACGGGTATCCCTGCCAGGCCTGCAGGGGGATGGGGATCCCGGAACCCCTGTGCCATCTCTGGCACTGGTGGATACTCACAGCTTCTGAGCCCACGGGTATCCCTGCCAGGCCTGCAGGGGGATGGGGATCCCGGAACCCCTGTGCCATCTCTGGCACTGGTGGATACTCACAGCTTCTCAGCCCACGGGTATCCCTGCCAGGCCTGCAGGGGGATGGGGATCCCGGAACCCCTGTGCCATGTCTGGCACTGGTGGATACTCACAGCTTCTGAGCCCATGGGTATCCCTGCCAGGCCTGCAGAGGGATGGGGATCCCGGAACCCCTGTGCCATGTCTGGCACTGGTGGATACTCACAGCTTCTGAGCCCATGGGTATCCCTGCCAGGCCTGCGGGGGGATGAGGGCGAGCGCGTTCCCAGTGAAATCCCTGCGGAGAAGCCATTGGCAGCGTCACCCCCAGCACAAACCCTTCCCCTGCCCCAGGGCTGCAGCCTGGAGCTGCCCCCTCAGCGCTGCCCCTCAGCACCCCACAGGCAGCGGGGGCCCTGGAGCCGCTCTCGGGGTGTCCCGGGGCAGTGCCCGGAGCTGCAGGGCACTCACAGCACGGAGAAGGGCCGTTGGCGGGTGGCCGGGGGCACGCGGGCCAGGGCAGCGCTGCTGCAGTCCAGGCGGCGCCCGCGGCAGCGGCAGGGCCCCGGGCAGGGCCTCAGGGGCCGGGCCAGGCCGGGGGCCAGGCCCAGCAGCAGCAGCAGCAGCAGCAGCAGCGGTGCCATGGCGGGGCAGGGCCTGAGCGCCTTTGGTACCACAGGCTCAAGGCTGGGGATCCAAACCAGGAGCTCTCGGCTGCGACCAGCAGCGGATCTGGGGCTGTGCTGGCCCTGTGGGCAGATATGGCCTGGGGCACCTCACGCCTCACAATGGGGCCTGGCCCATGCAAGAGTTGCATCAGCCAGGCCTGTGAGGTGCGTCCCCATTGTGACATGGGACAATCCCTGCCACTGGAGCTGGTCTCTGCCCCACCTGGGGCTGTTACAGACCAGCACCTCTACGTGTGCAGCACATGTGCGTTCAGTGCGGTCTGTGTGCGTCTGCCACACGGTGTGCATGCATGTGTGCGTGTGCCTGAGGGCTGCCCTGTGTGGGTACGCGTGTGTACATGTGTGTACATGTGTGTACCTGTGTGCGGACAGCTTCAGGCCTGATGTGTTGGCTTGGGAACAGCAGTGTCACTTCCAAGGGACACTTGGCAGTGTCGCTGTCACACCCAGACCCTGCGGGGAGCTGCTGGCCAATCTCCTCCTCCATTTGGCTGGCAAAGGCTTCCAAGCCAAGGGAGTCAACTCCTTCCCCAAGCTCGCACACCCTCAGAAAGCTGCAGGGCGCCAGAGCACCTCTCGGACCCTATTCAGCACCAGAACACGCTGCATTTGAGCCGGGATGCAGCCGGGCACCCAGCATCTCACTGACAGCCCCGTGCTGTGCTCATAGGGCCTCCAGGCACGGCTTGGTTTGGCTCTGAAGAGCAGGGCAAGACTCCAAAAGGCACAAGTCCAATCAACTCACAGGACGCAGGGGGAATGAGCAACACAGCAGTTGTATTGGTCTATAATGGCTAAGGTAAAAGTAATGTCTAATCTAAACCTCAAGTCAAATCTTTAGTCTCTAAACCTAAAATTGGATCTAAACCTAATGTCTAATCTAAACCTAAAGCTGAGTCTTCATGTGTGATGTAAACCTGAAGTCGAATCTTCTTCATGTCTAATCTGAACCTAATGTCTAATTAAATCTGGTATCGAATCTTTTTTGTGTTTAATCTAAACCTAATGTTGAATCTTCTTGTCTAATCTGAAGCCTGTGTCCAATCTAAACCTAATGTCGACTCTTCTTCGTGTCTGATCTAAACCTAAAGTTGAATCTAAACCTAATGTCAAATCTAAGCTCAGGTTAAAAGGAATGAATCATGTTTCAACTACTCCCCCTTATCCTATCACTAGAGGCCCCTGTATAAAGTCCCTCTCCAGATCTCTTCAGGCGCTGGGAGAGGCTCTAAGGTCTCTCTGGAGCCTTCTCTTCTCCAGGCTGGAGCATTTGGTCTTGTTGAACTCCATGATGTTTGCCATCGGGTGTCATGAGCAGTGAGGGGCCTGCAGCATCCTACTTCGTGGGGAGGGACCATGGGGCTGGGGCTGAGCGCTCTCTGAAGGCAAGGGAAATCGGCTCGTCCCAAAATGATGTGTCCTCACTGGAAAAGCTTGACTGGGATCTGGCATCACTGAAATGACAGCAGGGACAGAACAGCAACAACATAACAGCCATTGGGGAGGGGGCTGGAACTGCAGGAACTGAACGCGGGGCCTGCATCGCCTCCTTCACACTTACCATTGGTTGACACCACCTTGTACAAGCCTGAGTCCTCGCCAGCCGTGGACTGAGCCAGGGCCACCTCCTGCGGGGCAGGGATAGGAGCGGTGGGAAGCAGGCACGGGGCAGGAGCAGGCAGGGAGGCGGAGCTGTTGCTTGCTCCTGCCCGTACCTCATCTTCATCCCTGTCTGTGTCCTTGCTCCTGCTGCACCACTTGGGCCAGACTCAGGGGCTAAGACTCGGAGGCTGAGACTCTGGGCCTCAGACTTTGGAGCTGATACTCTCAGACTCTGAGGCTGATACTGTTGCTGAGACTCTATAGCTAAAACTCTGGGATTCAGACTTTGGGGCTGAGACTGTGGCTCACACTCTGTGGCTCTGACTCTGGGTCTCAGACTTTGAATTTCAGCCTCTGTGACCGAGACTGTGATTTAGACTCTGTGGCTGAGACTCTGGGGCTCAGGTTTTGGAGCTGAGACTCTCAGACCCTATGGCTGAGACTGTTGCTGAGGCTGTGGGGCTGAGTCTCTGGGGCTGAGACTGTGGGGCTGAGACTCTGGTGCTCTGGTTTTGGAGCTGAGACTCTGGCTGATACTCTCAGACACAGACTCTGGCGCTGAGACTCTTGGGGCTGAAACTCTGGGCCTCAGACTTTGGAGCTGATGCCCTGTCCTGGGTTCAGCAGTAGCAGTCACTTTTTCTCCTTCTTAGTAGCTGGTGCAGCACTGTGGTTTTGACTTTCAGCCTGGGAACAGCGATGCAAAGATTTAACCAATGTACGGGACGGGTCCGGCTAAGCTGCTTGCTTAACAATGTTATTGCTTGCCCATACTCAACAAACATTTCTCATGCTCATTATGCTGTGCTAGAGCAGGATGGGAGGACAAGGCTACTGATAAGAGGAAGGAACAGTCACCTGGCTCCTGCTTTCTGGGCCCTGAAACCAGCTAGAACCAGCTTTGTGGTTTGGACTGTGAGGATGGAGGCACGGACCCAGAGATAGAGTGCAAGCTGGATCGTTTGTTGCAAAGATTACACGATATTTATACACTCCAAGCAATTAGCAAGCACACCTGTGTTTGCCTTGCGGTTACATCAGGTGAAAGGTCCATCAGATTTTCTTACCGACATCCTCTTCCCACTTCCGACGTCCTTGTTCCTTGCCAGTTCCAACATCTTCCAAGTACCAGTCAGGGACGGGTCACTCTTCATTGCCTGCTGTAGTTTCTCCTTCCCATGGTCTCTGACAGTTTCGATACATTCCAACCCCACAGTTCCCCCTTCTTGTTTTTGCAATGCAGTGTACACGTGTCTTTCAAAAGCTTGGCATAACATTCGCTGCAGGCATTGTAATAAGCAAGGTGCAACGCGGATGATGGCGAAGAGAGCGAGCAAAAAGATCAGTCCTCCCTCAACCAAAGTTAATACCTCTATGCAACACATTTCTTCCAAAGTTTCCCACCCATGTCCAAGTGTTAAGAGGAGAAAATCGATTGCTGCTCTATTTTGTAAGGTCGCATGTCTTACAGAATCCACACCAGTGAGCAATGCAGAGAGAGGGGATGCTGCAGTGTTAGCTCGCTTAGCTTCACAAGCCAGGTGACGTGGGAGCCACCGCATAGAATCATACAATAGTGCGGGTTGGAAAGGATCTTAAGATGGTCAGGTTCCAAGCCCCCTGCCATGGGCAGGGACCCCTCGCTCTAAACCGTATCACCCAAGGCCTCGTCCAACCTGGCCTTGAGCACTGCCAGGGATGGAGCATTCCCAACCTCCCTGGGCACCCATTCCAGTGCCTCACCGCCCTCACAGGAAAGAATTTCCTCCTTATATCCAATCTAAACTTCCCCTGTTTCAGTTTTAACCCATTACCCCTTGTCCTGTCACTACAGTCCCTAATGAAGAGTCCATCCCCAGCATCCCTATGGCCCCTTCAGATACTGGAAGGATGCTATGAGGTCTCCACAGAGCCTTCCCTTCTCCAGGCTGAACAGCCCCAACTTTCTCAGCTGATCTTCAGATGGGAGCTGCTCCAGCCCCTGAGCATCCTCGTGGCCTCCTCTGGAGTTGTTCCAACAGATCCATGTCCTTTTTATGCACCCACCATGGAACCAAGTAACAAAGGGTTTGCACCCTCTGGATCCTGAGCATTCCCAGAAAGCCCGTGGAGCACCGGTCCCTCTTGCCAGGCCTGATCCTAAGTCCACAGGCCACAAGCTTTTCATCCGACCTTTGTCTGTCCAGCACCTCCAGTCCCCAGCTCGATGGGGATGGGATGCTCCCACCACCCTCTTCTGTCCCCAGACCCTCAGAAGCATCTCTCCCCCTGGCTTCCATACTCCATGCTCCCTGGGATGCTTCTCCACCACCCTGATCTTTCCTGGGGGCAGTCACCAACTGCTGCTCCAGGTCTTCCTTGGGCTTCCCAGAGGTCCCAGCCTGAGCTCCACCACGTGTTGTCCTGCTCAGCTCCTCACAGTCCAGCCAGTCCATGCCCCCAGCAACAAATGTACCTGACCCGAGCATCCTCTCTTGCCTGGGTACCACCTTCCCGCCCCCCCGAGCCCTCTCATGTGCACTGAGCATCACGCATTCCCTGGGGATGGAGGTGGCGGATGGGGAGGGGTCAGCTCCCCCCATGGGCACTCTGGGTTCCCATTTCAGTGTCACTTTCACTGGAGTGTGTGTGCAGGGCTGGAAGGCTCCGTATTAAATTGCCAATCTGACCGCGTGCTGCCGGGAGGCGGCCGTAGCTGAGCAGCACCACCCCGCAGCCACTTGTGGGCTGGGGACTCCTCTGCTGGCTGCTCCTTGGAGTGCCCCAGAAGGAAGCAGCAACCAGCCACAGCACCCCAGGAAGGGTGAGGGGCAGAGCCAGCTCTGCGCAGCCCCCCTGGGCACCACCCCACTAAAGGCTTTGGTACTCGATGCCCAGCTGGGGGGGTCACAGCACGAAGCTGTCCCGTCTGCAGATGCCCCCAGCACTTGGGAGTGTGCAAGGCTGTTATAAAAATTCCGTCTTGGCCAAGATCTGATTTAATTAATTGTTTATTACAATGGATTCATATGGAGAGGCAATGAGCAAGCAGCGCTGGGTGCCCCGGGGAGTCTTCGCTCCACCCAAGACGCACACCGAGAGTTCTGGGGTACAGGCTCTTCTACTCCTCGGTCTTGGGTTTCAACCGATCCTGTCATCTCCTTCACCCCAATATCGACGTGGTTCCTCTTCATTGTTCTCCTCCTGTTACTGGGGTCTGACCTTTGGGGGAAGAAACTTCTTAAACAGTTATTGAATTCCTTGGCAATACATTAACAGGGGATGTCTGTCACAGGCTCAACCACCATCTTAGCCCCCCTCAATTCCATTGCTTATATAGTTACTTATTCAATACACAAGTTTCAGCTCATCCTGTAACAGAAGGTATCTCTTGATTACCTAACCCCCTCAAGGCATTCCAGCAGTTAAACAAAGTACCCCTTAAAGTAACAAAGTGTTTGATTAGGAAGGATTATTCCTTTGTTCCTTCTTCTCTTTCATCATTGTATTGACAGGAGCATCTATCTTAATCTGATCATTCCTATACATTCTACACATGATTTTCGATTCCACCCAAAGTACAGTGATGGCAAGGACTCCTAAGCTGCTGACAGGAATCATTCCTATATAGCTCACGAGGCCAGGTTGGACACAGGGGCTTGGAGCAAGCGGCTCTAGTGGAAGGGGTCCCTTCTACCCGAACCAGTCCGGGGTTCTAAGACCCCAAGGGGTGGCACCGCCGAGCTCGGGCCCGCACCACCGCCCGCAGGTGAGCACGGAGCAGCGCGCCTCCAGGCGGAAACACCCCCCGGGCAGTGGAGACGCGTGCCCGCGGGACAGAGCGGCCCCGAGCGGAGACACCAGCTCTCTGTGGTACGCGTGCGGCGCTCTAGGCGCAGGCGCGCCTCTCTATGGTAGGAGGTGCGCTCTAGCTGCCTTTCTATGGTACATGGGTGATGCTCTGGCCACAGGCCTGCGTCTTTATGGTACAAGAGGGGCTATAGCCGGGCTCGCAGTCGCCGCAGGGCCCGGAGCTCGGCCCGCGCTTTGCGCCGCTCGAGACCGGCGGGACCCGCTCCGGAGGCTCCGGCGTCCCACGGGCGCTGCGCAGACGCTCCTGAGCAGCGCGTCCGCTGCGGTGGTGCCGGGACCGAGTCCGGGAGGAGCCGCGGAGCGCCCCTGGGACCGCTGCAGCCGCCCGGGCCCCGCCGCGGCCTCCCTCCACCTCTCCCCGCCGCAGCGCAGGTAACGGCCGTGCGCAGGTAACGGTAACGGGCCGGGGAGGGACAGGAGCTTTCGGGCCGCGAACAGGAGCGAGCTGCAGGAGGTGTCCGGGGGAGGTGCCCCGAGAGCCGGCTCTTTGCGGGGCAGGAAACGACGCGGAGGTTGCTCGTGTTCGGCTGCGCCCACGAAGGCTTCGCTGGAGGCAGCGGAGGAGCTCGGAGCAGGAGGCTGCGGGAAGCGGTGGGAAGCGGGGTCTGGAGCCGGCGCTCGCTGCTGAGCGTGGGGCGAGCAGGTTCTTCCCTTGGCTGCCAGGGCAGCGCAGCGGCTGTGGATGGAGCTGCCGGCTCCGGGGTGCCTTTAAGGGCTCCTGAGTTCGCGAGCGGTGCCCGCGGGGGAGGGCTGGAGGGGACTCTGGGTCCTGAGCGCTCAGCCCTAACGCGGTGGCTGCCCAGGAGCTGCTTCCCAGCGCGGGGCTCAGCCCCTGGCTCGGCCCCTTTGCTCCTCCCGGGGCAGCAGCTCTGTCCCAGCCCCTGCAGCGCTCCGCTCTTGAGCTGCTTTCCCCGTTGCTGCAGTAGCGGCGCTCGCTGGTGTCAGCCGTGGCCTCGGCAGTGCTGGGAACGGTTCACTCTGAGGATCTTAAAGGTCTTTCCCGAGCTGCCCTGCCTGAGGCTTGCACACTATTGCTCAGGCTGCCTCCCCAGGACAATGCAGTTCCCTTTCCTCTCTCTCTCTCTGTCTCTCGGAAGCCCAAGGCTTCTTGTGCTGCTGAAATCTCATGGTGCTGGTGGGTCAGAACCCTTTGCTTTAGCCAGAGGCTCCAGCCGTGGACAGGGGTGCGTGAGTGTCAGCAGCTGAGTGCTCAGGAATGCTCAGTGAGAAACATAACCCTATGTTTTCCAGGAACTAGCTTTTCAAGCTTATCAAGCCCCCCCCCCCCATTTCTTTACCTTTACAAATTCTTTTGCTATGTGACTCCGTTTTGCTCAAGAGTTGTGCCCATTTTCAACTTGTTGTTTAATCTTGTGTCTTCAGCGAGCTTTGTGAGCTCATACAGTTATATCCACACAGCAACACCTCTGGGTTGCGAAAGCCAGTACATTCATGTGGTTAGCACATTTGTAAGGCAAAAGTGAGGGAATGCCCGCTTTGGCCCCAAGGGAGCTGAGCGGAGCCGAAGCCTCCCAGAGGGGACAGAGCTGACTGAAGGGACCCGAGCAGAGCCGAAGGGAGCCAAGGGAAGCCAATGCCACCTGAAGAGAGCAGAGCCGAAGGGAGCCGAGTGAAGCCAATGCCACCTGAAGAGAGCAGAGCCGAAGGGAGCCAAGGGAAGCCAATGCCACCTGA